>NC_088876.1:16948777-16968777 GCF_032884065.1 Artemia franciscana
GTGTGTGTGTGTGTGTGTGTGTGTGTGTGTGTGTGTGTGTGTGTGTGTGTGTGTGTGTGTGTGTGTGTGTGTGTGTGTGTGTGTGTGTGTGTGTGTGTGTGTGTGTGTGTGTGTGTGTGTGTGTGTGTGTGTGTGTGTGTGTGTGTGTGTGTGTGTGTGTGTGTGTGTGTGTGTGTGTGTGTGTGTGTGTGTGTGTGTGTGTGTGTGTGTGTGTGTGTGTGTGTGTGTGTGTGTGTGTGTTTATTGCAGTTGAATATAATTTCAACTGCATATAATTAAAGAAGCATTGTATTGCTTCTTTAGGCATTGTTACCTTTTGTGGGACGTCTGAGAGCAAAGTATCCGTAAAACTCGATGTGCCCCAGCCAACAAGGGTTGCCTCTAGTCCTTCATTGGTCTCTTCATCAAGCTGAGGAAGATTTACTACTGCAACATAGTTGTTTAATGCGAAGGAAAGGTCTACCTATAAAAAAAACAAGCAATTCATAACCTTAGAAACGATCTTTTTTAATCGTCCTTTAAAAATATATTTTGATTTGTATAAATCTTAATTTTGATTATATTAAGGATATGCTGACGAAGACGAATAAAAGCAACTACTACTACTACTACTAATAGCTCACTACAGCAACAAGCCACTTGAGGCCAACACCGCTACGCACGCTCCTCCTCCAACCTAATCTATTCAAGGCCTCCCTCTTTACACCTTTACAGGAAGCTCCCTTTTCCTTTAAATCTTTATTTATGACATCCTTCCACCCCAGGGAGGACGACCTGCTTTCCGTGTAGCCCCAGTTGGTTGGCCAAAAAGGACAATCTTAGACAATCAGTCATCTTTCATCCGCAGAACGTGGCCTAGCCATCTCAATCTTTCTTTCATTATAGCCCTATAAAGCGCGATTGAACCAAATTATTCGTACAACCTACAGTCTGAAATAAAATCAGTCAGCCGGGTACCCAGAACAATCCGTAAGCAATTTCTCTGGAAAACATCTCGTAAATTTTCTTCCGCTTTTCGGAGCGCCCATGCTGTGTTGTTTACTAGCTATAATTTCCTCAAGGGGCGCCACTCCTCAAGTGGGAAAAGTTAACCGCAAGTATCCCAGTCTTGCAGGTACCCCGAAAGGGTCGAGGCGCACAGAAATCCTAAAATATTTCTGTGGTTTCAAAATCTTGGTCTTGACCCGAAAATTTTAGTATTTTCCTTGTTTCCTAACTTCCCTCATTTGATTGACAAAGTCAATGCATGACCAAGCAATGGAACCATTGGGGACTAAAGAAAATGGTGCCGATAGTGTTTTTTTTTCTTCTCTAAAAATACAATTTTCGAATAACATTGTTTAAAAAAAATATTAAAACATATTTAGTCATAACAATGTACCACATAGAAAGTCTAGAGCTCCCCAATACGTCTAAGCTGCGTAGCAAAAGCTCAGTACAAAATGCATATTGTTTTCAATAAGATACAAATGATAAGATACAAAAGGCTTTAGAACTTTTACGGTTTATTCGTCATTACCGATTTTTTTTTTTTAGTTCGAATTATTACAAAGCTTTATTTCTTATATATCTCTTTGCTTTTCAAACAGTTCGTGGTAACGAACTGAGCGGCCCGGCTCAATAGTAACCGAAACCCTAAAAAACGGAATTTTGATACCAATAGTTACATCAAAAGAATTGTATTTTGATACTGATTTTAAATATATAAGTTTCATCAAGTTTAGTTCTACCCGCCAAAAGTTACGAGCCGGAGAAAATTTGCCTTATTTTAGAAAATAGGGGAAACACCCTTTAAAAGTGATAGAATCTTAACGAAAATCACACCATCACATTCAACACATTCGAGAACCCTACTGCAGAGGCGTTATTTGGACCAAATCTTGGAGTGGGGATAAACTCCATCTTGCCCCCCCCCCCCCGACTCACTTCATGTCGCGTAATCATCTAGGAAATGGGCATTTGACAGAACTCGAGATTTTTATTATGTATCCTACCTATTTTCAAAGTTTACAATAATTAATAGCAAATAGCGTAATTACCCCAAGGGTCGTCAAGTAATTACGCTCTTTGGTTAATAGGCGTGAAGTAATTTCAAATCAATTGGACAGAATGGATTATGTTGGACATAATGGATTATTATGGCCGGCAAAGGGCCCTTTGTGGTGGAAGCTTGGGCCCCCTGGAAAATCTGGGGTGGGCATTTGCCCACCCCTGACCTCCCCCCCCCCAAAATGGCGCCTCTGCCCTACTGTAGAAGTTTAAAGTTCCTATCTACAAAAAATGTGGAATTTTTTATTTTTTGCCACAAGACAGATGAAGGATGCGTTTTTATTTGTTTTTTTTCCCAGGGATGATCGTATCGACCCATTGTTCCTAGAATATCACGAGAGGGCTCACTCTGATGGAAATTAAAGTTCTAGTGTCCATTTTAAGGGACCAAAAATTGGAGGGTACCTAGGCCCCCTCCCAAGCTCATTTTTTCCCAAAGTCACATGATCAAAATTCTGAGATAGCCATCTTATTCAGAATAGTCAAAAAATCTAATCTAAATATGTCTTTGGGGACGACTTACTCCCCCAGAGTCCCCGTGGGAGGGGCAGCAAGTTGAAAACTTTGACCAGTTTTTACATATCGTAATGTTTATTGGGAAGTGTACATACGTTTTCAGGGGGATATTTTTGGTTGGAAGTAGAGGCTGAGGGGTGGGGGTTATATGGGGGAAATTTCCATGGAGGAGTTTGTCATGGGGGAAGAGAATTTCCATGAAGGGGCGCAAGATTTTCTTGCATAAAAAAAAATAAATATGAAATATTTTTCAGCTGAAAGTAAGGAGCAGCATTAAAACTTAAATTGAATAGAAATTATTACGCATATGAGGGGTTCATATCCTCCCAATACCTCACTTTTTGCACTAAAGTATTTTTAAGTATATTTCAACTATTTATTCTACGGCCTTTGGGATTCAAAGGGTCATTCTTAAGGAATTGGGACAAAATTTAAGCTTTAGTGTAAAGAGCGAGGTATTGACGAGGGGGCGAGCCCCGTCATATACGTAGTAAAAACATACGAATATAGAATAAACAATACGAATACATACGAATATACGAATAAACAAAAAATTGGAGGATAACTAGACCCCCCCCCGCTCCTTTTTTTCTCAAAATTGTCCGATCAAAACTATGAGTAAGCCATTTAGCCAAACATAAATTAATATGCAAATTTTGTTTAATTATTCATGTACAGAGAGCAAAAATCAAAACATGCAATAATTCAAAAACATTCAGAAATTAAATTAAAAAAACAAGTTTTTTAACTGAAAGTAAGGAGCGACATTAAAACTTAAAACGAACAGAAATTACTCTGTATATTAAAGGGGCTGTTCCCTCCTCAACACCCCAATCTTTACGCTAAAGGTTTTTACTGTTTTAAAAAGTAGATTTGAGAGAAAGAGTCAAACTTTAGCGTAAAGAGCGGGGCGTTGAAGAGGGAACAGCCCCTTTCATATACGGAGTAATTTCTGTTCGTTTTAAGTTTTAATGTCGCTCCTTACTTTCAGTTAAAAAACTCGTATTTTTATTTTTAAAAACTCGTATTTTACTCGTATGATTATTGGCAAGATCAATGTTTTCCGCGGCTATTTGTTTTATAATAAGCTTGATGAAAGCCTATGATAATTTTATTTTATCGAGTCATTAGCCTTTCGATTCACCAATGAACAAAATATACTCAAGGAAGAGTAAATAATCTTTTTGTTTTGTTTGTAATTGTTTCGTCTAGAGTCTACGGAATAAACTTAGCTCAAAGCAGAGCTGTTTACATCCAATTTTAAAATATGCTACGAGCCATCCCTCCTACATGGATCATTGATAAACTTATTGTAAATTTAAAAACTCTTTTTCTCCTTTTTCTTTTATTTTTAGTTCAAGCTTGGCCAAACTTCACTTTCTACTGAGAAAACAAGATAAAATAAGCTGCTTATGTTTTTTAGTCAATTTCTTCCTTGGCGTGAATAGGGAAAAACTAAAACTCGCAGTTGATTTATAAACACAAATATTAGCCGACAAATCAATTTAAGCAGGAAGAGAAAGTATTTACTTTTAAGAGTGCAATGTCATTCTCTTTGGTTTTGGCATTATAAAGCCAGTGGATGCTACTACTTAAAACTGATCTTCTCTGTTCGTTTGAATCTGTGGTAGAAAGTTGATGCTCTCCAGCTGTGACCGTAATATTGGCAAGAGGAACACTAAAAAACATCAGCTCTATTATAATAGGTTAATTGTTGTTTGTATATGGTAGCTATAGTTGACAAAAATGCAAAGGAAGTTTCACACAAAAATCATAAGAACTTTCAATAAATATCTAAAGCTTTGTATTTGTCCTTCCAGCTTTGCGCTGAACAAAGCAACTCAAACATTCAAAATAGAACAGTGAAACTTTGCCTGTACAGTTTTGAGACCATGTAAAATATTTTAGCTACAGAAATACCCCCTCTAATTAAAATCCTGAAAAAAATAGAAAACTTGACTTAAAATGACGTTATGATTTTGTGTTCAAAATTGAAGATTTATTGGGAGACCGTCGAATTTTTCTTCTTTGATGTGATAATTGAAATTTGTATAAATTGTAAAAATATGCCAATCACCATGCCAATAAACGATCAAAATTCAAGGTACATTGGAGGTCGGTTTCATTTTTTTTTTTTTGAGGTCTAATTTTATATTTACAGAAATTGCAAAACCATTCCAATTACTAGGGGTAGCAGATGAAAATGTTAAAATGAAAGCGACCAACCGAGCTTAGATAGCAGAAGTCTAATGTTTAAGAATAATATTGGATTCTTAAATTCAAGATTAGCACCCGAGCAAATGATACTGTATGCTTTTTTAGACCCTAAGTTAAGAGTTTTAGGGTTATTGTTGCTTCAGGATCCTCATGATTCAGAATATTGATGATTCAGGATACAGGATTAATGTTATTGTGTTTGATTTATTAATGTTTACATTTCCTGGCCCAAGGTTTCACTCTCCAACTCCTTATTTCTTACATTTGTTGTAGATAGTTCCTTCTTGTTTGTAGCACACCCTCGAAAGCAAAGCTTTTGGGATAATACCGTCTCATTTTGTTTATTGCTTTTTAAAAATAAATTAGTACTAATAACAAAAAAAGAAAAATTTCCATTTAGTATGAATCTTCTAAAATAATTTGCAGGCCTTTCTATGTCCAATACATATTTTATTTTGACAAAAATGTAATTTATCCATTCTATTGTTGTTTTCTTATTTTACAATAATTTTACAGTGTAACTATACACATATTTACTGAATATCTTAACATCCTAAGAGAAAAGTTTATTATTATCTAAGAGAAAAAGAAACCAGATATTTTCAGATTTTGTTAAGAATAAAGATGGGACTTGGGAAGATTATAAAGTCTAATAATAAGATACTGAATAGTTTATTACGAAAGTCCAAAGCTGAGTGTTTTGATTTTAAATAAATGAACAGAGGGTAATCCTAGAAAAACATGGAGGATAATTAAATATGTGATTGAACCAGATAGGGTGAAATTATTCCGGGCAGCGTGAATATCGAATCAGTTTGTTAACATTTCTCTACTGTTGGATCTAAAATTGGATCGAGTGCCTCGCCCGAGCATGATGATGAGTGAATGAGTGAGTTTACTGAGTTCCTTCCAAAATAATGTATTATCTTAGATTATTTGAAGCCATTAAAATTAAGTGAAGCATCTGAAGTTGTTAAAAAATATGAAAAATGGTGCAGTCGGATTTGACTTCATTACTCTAAAGGTTTTCCGTGGTGTTTACCCAGTGATCTGTATTAGTGTTTTTAATTAATGAGTCTGTTAAATTCGAAGATTTTCCTGATTGTTTTTTTAAAGCACGGGTGAAACCTGTGTTTAAAGGAGGTGACTTGGAAGTCATGGATAACTACACACCGATATCACTACTTCCTATTATATCTAGAGTAATCGATAAGTTAATATATGAGTGAACTGTAAAGTTCCTTGAATCAAGATCATTTTTTCTTTTCGTTTCGTTCTTAATTTTTTTCATTTTTTTCGTTCTACTCAATTTGGCTTTAGAAAAGTGATTTAGACTGAGCAAACTATTCTATTTTTAATGTCTTTTGTTAATAATGGGTTAGATTATGGTCGGGAAGTTTTGTCAGCATTCTTAGATATCAAGAAGGCCTTTAACTGCGTGGGTTATGAAACATCAGTGAAAAAGTTGGAGATTTGTGGTATTCGGGGTAATTTATTGCAATTAACAAGTTTCTTTTCTGAATAATCGAACCCAGTGGGTAAAAATAGGGTATTTCAAATCGAGTAACAGAAATATAACATTCGGCGCTCCTCAAGGATTAGTTCTGGGCTCCCTATTATTTTCTATATATATATATATATATATATATATATATATATATATATAATAGTTGTTTGTTTGTGTGTCTGTCGACTGACGTCATGTTTGTGTGTCGACTGATGTCACGTTTGTCGACTGACGTCATTATAAGGATTGAGCTGTATGTCGTCATGACGTTGTTTGTCAACTGACATCACGTTTGTTGACTGACGAAATTACAGACCGGGACACCGGGACACAAATGACGACCGGGACACAGGGAATATAAATGACGAACGGGACACTCAAAGAGAAATTACAGACTGGGACACCGGGACACAACTACAAGGGGGACGCCGGGGGCACAGGGGGGATATATAAATGACGATGGGACACAGGGAATGTTCGATTAGCAATCACTATTAACAAAGCTCAAGGGTAATCATTAGAATAATGAAGTATAGATCTGAATACGGATTGATATCCCCATGGACAATTATATGTTGCATGTTCCAGAGTCTTTAAACCTGAGAATCTATTTATATGCACAGACAATGGGACAGCGAAGAATTTTGTATATTCACAAGTTTTACGTAGTTAAAAACATATATATATATATATATATATATATATATATATATATATATATATATATATATATATATATATATATATATATATATATATATATATATATATATATATATATATAAAAATAAGTTGTCTGTGAGTGGATCTGTGGATCTGTGGATCAGGTGGCGATCCACAAAAAAGGTAAAAAACTAAAAACTAAAAAAAGGCAAAAACTACAAAAAAAAACTAAAAACTAATAAAAAAATAAAAAAACTAAAAAACTAAAAAAAACTAAAAAAACTAAAAAACTAAAAAAGCTAAAAACTAAAAAAAAACTTAAAAAAAGGAAAAAACTGATAAATAGAAGAGAAAAAGAAAACTAATAAAATTAAGAATAAAATAAAAAAAAAATAAAAAAAGATAAAAACTAAAAAAAAAAGTAAAAAGAAAAAACGAAAAAAACTAAAAAAGCTAAAAAAAAGGTAAAAACCAATAAAAAACTAAAAAGAAAAAAAGGAAAAGAAAACTAAAAAAACTAAAAACTAAAAAAAACTTAAAAAAAAGGAAAAAACTGAAAAATAGAAGAGAAAAAGAAAACTAATAAAATTAAGAATAAAAATAAAAAAAATAAAAAAGATAAAAACTAAACAAAAAAGTAAAAAGAAAAAACGATAAAACTAAAAAAGCTAATAAAAAGGTAAAAACCAATAAAAAACTAAAAAGAAAAAAAGGAAAAAAACTAAAAAAAAATTTCATCTAAAAAACTAAAAAAAATTAAAAAAGGTAAAAACTAAAAGAACTAAAAAAGAAAAAAAACTAAAAAAAGGAAAAAAACTGAAAAATAAAGGAGAAACAATCTAAATAAATGACGACACTCAAAGAGAAAGCGACCGGGACAAAAGGAATGTTCGATTAGCAATCAACAAAGCACCGGGACACAGGGAGTATAAATGACGACGACCGGGACACAGGGACATAACTACAAAGGGGACGCCAGGGAGCACAGGGGGATATATAAATGAATAAAATTAAGAATAAAATAAAAAAAAATAAAAAAGATAAAAACTAAAAAAAAGTAAAAAGAAAAAACGAAAAAAACTAAAAAAGGTAAAAACCAATAAAAAACTAAAAAGAAAAAAAAGGAAAAAAAAACTAAAAAAACTAAAAACTAAAAAAAAAACTTAAAAAAAGGAAAAAACTGAAAAATAGAAGAGAAAAAGAAAACTAATAAAATTAAGAATAAAAATAAAAAAAAATAAAAAAGATAAAAACTAAAAAAAAGTAAAAAGAAAAAAACTAAAAAAACTAAAAAAGGTAAAAACTAAAAGAACTAAAACAGAAAAAAAACTAAAAAAAGGAAAAAAACTGAAAAATAAAGGAGAAACAATCTAAATAAATGACGACACTCAAAGAGAAAGCGACCGGGACAAAAGGAATGTTCGATTAGCAATCAACAAAGCACCGGGACACAGGGAGTATAAATGATGACGACCGGGACACAGGGACATAACTACAAAGGGGACGCCGGGGTGCACAGGGGGATATATAAATGACGATGGCGACTCAGGGAATGGTAGAATCACAGGTGGGACATAGGGACACAACTACAATGGCGCGTAACTAATATGGCGCGTAACGACTTACGCGCGCGGGGGGGCTTGGGGGGGCGCGAAGCGCCCCCACCAACTAGGTGTTGGGGTGGCGCTTCGCGCCACCCCAACAGCTAGTATATATATATATAAAAATAAGTTGTCTGTCTGTGGATCTGTGGATCAGGTGACGTCATGTTTCTGTGTCGGCTGACGTCATGAAATTAGTTGTCGTCATTTTTGTTATGACGATGCTTAGTATATTGTAAAACACATTAATTTGGTTATAATATACCATTTAAAACACCAAAATGAACATGCTGGAGTAGTCACTCGGTGAGAGAGGGTGTCAGAACGGAGAATGAAGGTCCCAGGTTCAAATCCTGGTTAGGCTAAAAAAGGTAAAAAACTAAAAAAAAATTTCATCTAAAAAACTAAAAAAAAACTAAAAAAGGTAAAAACTAAAAGAACTAAAAAAGAAAAAAAAACTAAAAAAAGGAAAAAAAACTGAAAAATAAAGGAGAAAAAGAAAACTAAAAAATATAAATAAAAATAAAAAAAGGAAAAAAAAACTAAAAAGAAAAAAGAAAAAAACTAAAAAACCTAAAAAAAGGTCAAAACCAATAAAAAAAACTAAAAGGAAAAAAAGGGAAAAAATTAAAAATTCTATATATATAAAAATAAGTTGTCTGTCTCAGGATCTGTGGATCAGGTGACGTCATGTTTCTGTGTCGGCTGACGTCATGAAATTAGTTGTCGTCATTTTTGTTATGACGATGCTTAGTATATTGTAAAACACATTAATTTGGTTAATAATATACCATTTAAAACACCAAAATGAACATGCTGGAGTAGTCACTCGGTGAGAGAGGGTGTCAGAACGGAGAATGAAGGTCCCAGGTTCAAATCCTGGTTAGGCTAAAAAAGGTAAAAAACTAAAAACTAAAAAAAAACTGAAAAAACTAAAAAAAGGCAAAAACTACAAAAAAAAAACTAAAAACTAATAAAAAAAATAAAAAAGCCGAAAAACTAAAAAAACTAAAGAAACTAAAAAAAGGAAAAAAACTTAAAAAACTAAAAACTAAAAAAAACTAAAAAAAGGAAAAAACTGAAAAATAGAAGAGTAAAAGAAAACTAATAAAATTAAAAATAAAAATAAAAAAAAATAAAAAAGATAAAAACTAAAAAAAAAGTAAAAACAAAAAACAAAAAAAAACTAAAAAAGCTAAAAAAAAAAGGTAAAAACCAATAAAAAACTAAAAAGAAAAAAAGATAAAAAACTAAAAAAAAATTTCATCTAAAAAACTAAAATATACTAAAAAAGGTAAAAACTAAAAGAACTAAAAAAGAAAAAAAAACTAAAAAAAGGAAAAAAACTGAAAAATAAAGGAGAAAAAGAAAACTAAAAAAATATAAATAAAAATAAAAAAAATCAAAAAAAAACTAAAAAGAAAAAAGAAAAAAACTAAAAAACCTAAAAAAAAGGTCAAAACCAATAAAAAAAACAAAAGGAAAAAAAGGGAAAAAATTAAAAATTTATTTCATCATATACCAATTCAAAAACGAATGTATACCGGGATGACGACCGGGACACAGGGAATATAAATGACACAACTACAACGGGGACGCCGGGGGCACAGTGGGATATAAATGACGACCGGGACACCGGGACACAAGGAATATAAATGACGCCCGGGACGCTCAAAGAGAAATCACAGACTGGGACACCGGGACACAAATGACGACCGGGACACAGGGAATATAAATGACGACCGGGACACAGGGACATAACTCCAAAGGGGACGCCGGGGTGCACAGGGGGATATATAAAATGACGATGGCGACTCAGGGAATGGTCGATTAGCAATCACCATCAACAAAGCTCAAGGGCAATCATTAGAATCATGAGGTATAGATCTGAATACGGATTGTTTTCCCATGGACCATTATATGTTGCATGTTCAAGAGTAGGTAAACCTGACAATCTATTTATATGCACAGACAATGGGATAGCAAAGAATGTTGTATATTCGCAAGTTTTACGTAGTTAAAAACACATATATATATATATATATATATATATATATATATATATATATATATATATATATATATATATATATATATATATATATATATATATCACAGGTGGGACATAGGGACACAACTACAATGGGGCACAACTACAATGGCGCGTAACTAATATGGCACGTAACGACCTACGCGCGCGGGGGGGGGCTTAGGGGGCGCGAAGCACTCCCACAAATATAAATATATATATATATATATATATATATATATATATATATATATATATATATATATATATATATATATATATATATATATATATATATATATATATATATATATATATATATATATATATATATATATATATATATATATATATATATATATATATATATATATATATATATATATATATATATATATATACACATATACATATATATATATATATATATATATATATATATATATATATATATATATATATATATATATATATATATATATATATATATATATATACATATATATATATATATATATATATATATATATATATATATATATATATATATATATATATATATATATATATATATATATATATATATATATATGTGTGTGTGTGTGTGTGTGTTTTTAACTATGTAAAACTTGCGAATAAACAACATTCTTCGCTGTCCCATTGTCTGTACATATACAGAGCCTTATATACTTATAATGACGTCATATGCGAATGCTCTTTTTACAAACAAACAAACATGCATACACACAACTTATTTTTATATAGATAGATAGATAGATAGATATACATATACAATACAAATAACTACGTAAAACTTGCGAATATACAACATTCTTCGCTGTCCCATGGTCTGTGCATATAAATAGATTGTCAGGTTTAGCGACCCTCGAACTTGCAACATACAATTGTCCATGGGAACAAAAATCTATTTTAAGATCTATACCGCATTTTTCCAATGATTGCCCTGTCTCTTTGTTTTAAGTTTTAATGCTGCTCCTTATTTTCAGTTGAAAAAAACTTTTTCATATTTTTTTTTCATCGTTTTCTTAAATAATACTAGAAAATCCTGCACCCCCTTCATGGAAATCCTATTCCCCATGACGAATTCCTCAATGGAAAGATCCCCCCACGTAAATTCTTCCCCTCAGCCCCTCCTACCCAACCAAACAAAATCCCCCTGAAAACGTCTGTACACTTCCCAATAACCATTACTACATGTAAACATTGGTCAAAATTTGTAACTTCCAGTCCCTCCCACGGGGACTGTGGGGATTAAGTTGTTTCCAAAGACATAGCTATTAGGTTTCGACTATGCTGAATAAAATAGCCATCTCAGAATTTTGATCCGGTGACTTTGATAAAAAATGAGCGTGGGAGGGGGCCTAGGTGCCCTTCAATTCTTTTGGTGACTTAAAAAGGGCACTAGAACTTTTAATTTCCGTTAGAATGAGCCCTCTCGCGACATTCTAGGATTACTGGGTTGATACGATTAACCCTAGGAAAAAAACAAACGAACGAACAATGCACACATCCGTGATCTGTCTTCTGGCAAAAAATATCAAAGTCCACATTTTTCTAGAGAGGAGCTTGAAACTTCAACATTAGGGTTCTCTGATACGTTGAATCTGATGGTGTGATTCTTGTTAAAATTCCATAGCTTTTAGGGGGTGTTTCCCTTATTTTCTAAGATAAGGCAAATTTTCTCAGGATCGTAACTTTTGATGGGTAAGACTAAACTTGAAAAACTTAGATTTAAAATCAGCACTAAAATGCGATTCTTTTGATGTAGCTATTGATATCAAAATTCCGTTTTCTAGAGTTTCGGTTACTATTGAGCCGGGTCGCTCCTTACTACAGTTAGTTGCCACGAACTATTTGATAAATGCTTTTTTTCTTGTAAATTTAACTTCATCTTTCCCTTATTCTCGAAGGCGATTGAACTAGCTGCGCAGTTAAAAGGGTTACTCATCCCTGTCAAAAATATTTTTTCGGACACCACTTTGGCTAAAATTCAATAAGGGGTGAAAGAGAGAATTAGTTTAGACATGGTAGATTACGTGTCGCTTTATGTTATTATGGAAATAAAAAAAAAGAAAAAAAAAAAAAAAAAAAAAAAAACATCCCGACAGCCAGGGTTTGCGCAAGAATTTTGTTTTCGGGGGGGGGGGGTGCACAAAAGAACCTAAGAAATGCATAGAAAATTTATTTTTATCCATTTTTGTTACGTTTTTACTAGTCAGAAAAACATTTCAGGGGAGGGGTAACCCCAAGGCACCCCCCATGGATACGTCCTTATTGCCAACGGAAGGCGTCTTAATGTGTCCCAGCCGATACCCACGAATATCAATTGTTACAAGGAAATTTATTTTAAAAGCTGTTCAGCAAAGATTGGACCGTTTTTTTTGTGAAAGAAAGCCGACTTGCGACAATACCCATTATGGGTTCATCAGTGTGTGATAAAGTTTAATTCTGTTTTCCATAAATTAATTGAATACAGTAGTTTGTTTTGTTTTAATTGGATACGTTTTTTTTTGTTTTTGTATGCATGTAATAGAATTTTGTATTATTTTTATTTTTTAATGTTTACTTTGTTCAATTTTCTTTTTAAAATTAGTATTTTCGTAAGCCTGTAACCTATCTTCAATCTTTACGTTGTTTGCTATAGAAAATCTTAGTTCACTTTGCGTCGTGTTTTTTTTTTTTTTTTGAACGTAACCCCGACGCAAAGTGAGGTATTGGTGTACAAAGAAAAGTGTCGTTTTTGGCCTAAAAAGTATCATTTGCAAGAAAGGATGTCACTTCTTGACAGAACAGTGGCATGGTAATTCTCACAGATAAAAGTGTCAAGAAAAACAAAAACTATCACAATTAGCAACTATGAAATGTAGTGATGTTTACATTCATCTTAGATGACATTCATCACAGAAAAGAGCTATAAGGTAAAGCATTTCTCATGGCTGATTGCCTAAATAATCCAAGACGTAGCATAAAATTAATGACTAATTATAAACGATTTGTTTCTCACCCTTTGACACAGGATGCAGCTGTCAAAATGTGTAGGGAATTATAGATGACCCCACCACATACATGAGTCCATCCGAAGGATCCAAATTGTTGAATCGAAACAAGAGAAGGAAAGTCCCCAGGTTGAACTGATGCTTGGGGATTGACTATCTTTCCAAATCGAGAGTATCCAATACTGAGTTCTGAAAAACCTAATAATACATGGGATGAGGGTTAAAGGGGAGCTTCTAGATATTTGTCACCTGTCCTGCAAACGTCGGATTTCTTTACACAGATAAAAATTTGCTACCTATTCAAACACTGGGTTTTTAATAGGCCTTGCACATTATAAACATTTCCTACTTTTATGTCCAATCGTTTAATCTAAATCAAATAAATTTTAGATAGACTTTGGCCTTTATTAGGAAGATTCTACTAGCTTAAAAATAAAATGATTTTTGAAGAAAACAATTTCAAAAGTGTTAGAGAAAATCAAGCTTATAAAACCCTCGATGGGTGTTCATTATTTAGCCAACCAAAAATGATTTGAGGTTCTCATTAACATTTCCATTAAATTAACCTTTAATGATTCGAAAAATGTGGTGTTCCTTTCCCAAGGTTATTGCAACAGCTTTTATACTAGTATTTAAAATATCGGAAAAGTACCGAGGTGTCACAGAATACATTATATCACCTTTATGGAAACCAACGGATAAAAAAATTGCCGGTTTTTTCTCTTCTTTAATTTAGTTAATTGGAAGAATATATAAACAAACCTTACCAAATAATTCATTCTCAAAATATATTCTACAAAATTTATAAAAATCAATTTATATTGTCGGTAATTTAATAAAGACCAACCCCAGTGAATCAGCTAGCATATTAAACCAAATACGACATCATACACAATATTATATTATCTTGTATATGAAGATGCAGTTTCGTCAAAAATCATATTTTATCTCTAATATCAAGTTGTTACTTAAAACAAAAACATGTATAAGTGACAATTTCCTTTAAAATGAGCCCTTAGCAAGCTCCCTATGATGTTTTATTGCTCCGTTAGTTGTAAAGGAAAGAAAAGGACATATAAAGGTATTCCAAAGGTAAATGTACGTACCTGTTATTTCATTACTCTGAGAAATTACAGCTCGAAGTAATTTCGAACTGTAATTTCGTTTTTGAGTTCTAAATGCCATTTAGGGTAAAACTGGACAATGGCTAATTTTGGAAACTGGTTAGATATATAAAAAAAGATATGAAAAGTTCACATTTTAAGTAGAACTTCTATTTTTACTACCCAAAAGCCTCAAACAGAAGGTACTTACTTTTACGATTAGACTATTAATCAAGTCTAGTCTTGATTAGACTTGACTGTTAGACTGTTAATAAAGGGTCACATTCCAAAGGTAAAAGTACGTATTCTTCATACATGTACTTTTACCTTTGACTTCAGACTCGAATTAAAATCATTTCCCAAAAGAAAAAGTCTGTATAAAGCCTAAAACGCACTTGTATTTTGCCATGGACTTCGTATCAAATATGTGTGCCAAAGACAAAACTATGTACAAAGCAATCAAATAATTAGAAGTTTCAAAATGGTAAAAAACGGAAAAGAAAGCATTGTAATTCTGCCCACATCTAAATAAAACAACTACTCTTCGGTAAATCAATAGAATCTGTTGATGAAGGCATACCCTCCTGCAACGTATGAATAGTCGTGTTCATAAAAGATAACTTATCTAAGATTGCTTATTCCTTTTTCTGGTTTGATTCCTTTTGGGCCAAGAATTGGACCTGGTAAGGGATATCTCGCGTTCTTGATTTTATCAACCAGTTCTGTTTCCTTTTTTTTGCATGAAACTTACTCTTTTCTTTACCTTCAAAGATAGTTCTATGGAACAGTCATGACTTTCTCTTCTTGAAATAGACCCCACTAAACTCTCCACCCTGAATGACGATGCGAGGAGCTTTCAGACTTTTCCATTGGTTTAAGTTTTACAGGTCATTTCTCACGACTTTTGTGAGTTTTCTACTGAGTTGACTGAAAAAAGTTAATGAAAGAGGCTGAATAATGAATATAAAATGATATTACCTCCTAGAAATCTCAGCGCAATTCAAGATTTTTTAAAATATTTTGTTTTTTTATTTTTCAATGTTATAAACGTAGAAAAAAATTTATAATATACTTTGTTTTCAGTAAAGCGTAAAGGACACGTTAGCCCTTAGAACTACTAAAAACTTCTATTTATAGTAACTTTTGTTTGTTTTAAGTTGGACTTGAGTACTCAATATAATTTTTGCTTGTTATAAGATTTATTTTTGATCTTTATCAGTTTCTGCTATCTTTATATTTCATTTGATCATTTATTCTAATTTTGTTTTTTGTTTTGGGTTTCATTTATTGTTTTGATAGTAATTTCCAGTCATTTCTAATTTTAATTATTATACAACTTGTTTCTGCTGGTCAAAAGTTTAATATGGCTTTTTAATTTCCTTTGAAAAACTTCTTTTTCGGAATGCCACGTTTCGTTGAATTAAGACTATGCATATTCACGCCACCGTAACAATATGTGGCTGGCCCACCTTAGGAAGCAATTCTAGAGGGGGAGGGTTGTCATTAGAGGTAAATTTCAGCCATATTAAGAGATTGTTCTGAGAGGTGTTAATGAAGATTCTTGTTTCTATTTCTCTATTAGATGCAACCTGTCTGTTTGATCCATTCATTTAAATCTTAATATCTGCAAAATCAATCTTTTCAAAAGTGAAACACGTAAACGATGAAAAAAGAGACATTTTGAATTCGGTTATTTCTGAGTTATTTTAATGAAAATAGCTCATTTCTACTGTTCTATTAGATGCACCCGCCTGTTTCATTCCACGAATTTAAATCTTGATACTAGCAAAATCACATTTTGAAAAATGAAACATGCAAACAATTTTGCTTTCGGTTATTTCAGAGATGTTTTACTGAAAATGCCACTTTTCTTTGAGCCAAGACTAAGCATATTCATGCCACCGTCACAATATGCGGCTGGACCACCCTAGCAAACAATTAAAGAGGGAGAGGGTTGTTATTAGAGCTAAATTTAAGCCATATCAAGTAATATTTCTGGGATATGTTAATGAACAAAATTTTTTTTTAAAAAACTCCAACCTTACCTTTAAGCCAAGGAAACTTTTAGTCCAAGGCCATTCAGGTCACCGTGGCAAACTATGGGTGACAAACAGCACCCTCTGGCACCCTTCATCATTCTAAAGCCATTTTTCAGATATTTTCATGATAAAAATGTGCTTTAATTCACGCCACAGTGATAAACTATGGATGTTACACGACATCTCCGGCACACCTCATCATTCCCAAGAATTCTTTAGGTATTTTTCTGTTAAGAATAGGCTTTAAATCCATTGGTCGTCTTTTCGCAAGCCACCTCAACGCGATACATCATGTCAATTCACACCACCGTGCCACATTATGATATAAAATCGTTCAAAACATATAAAAAACAGTCGTTCTAAGAGAATTTTTAGAGATATTTTCATAGAGTCTGATCCAAGCTTATCCAAAACATAAGAAAATAGTCCTTAATCTAACCTACAAGCATGTAAGAAAAAGGCTGAATCCTTAGAAACGGTCAACTTTGTATGAAATACTAAAAGAGCCATATTGTTTTCTTAGCTGTTAAAACTAGTCAGTTAAAACTAGCTGTTAAACTTAGTTAAAACTTAGTTAAACTAGTTAAAACTTAGCTGTTAAAACTAGTCAGTTGCAGGTACCCAGAGTGCGACACAATGACTGAAAATACCGGGGTTAGCTATAGATGGGTGGCTCGTAATCATGCTGTGGGAAGTTGTACTTTCAGCGGTCAAGGGCTATTTTCCTAGGTTTTGAGTAAGCTTGGATCATTCTCTATGAAAAAATCTCTAATTTTTATAACAATGACTATTTTCCTACGTTTTGAAAAAGTTTATATTATTTTCTGAGAGAAAATATCGAAACATTCTCTAAGAAGACTATTCTTCTATGTTTTGAATAAGTTTATATGATCCTCAGAGAAAACATTTCTAAAAATTCTCTAAGAAAGACTATTTTCCAGAGTTCCAAAGTTTATATCATTCTCTTGGAAAAAATCTCTAAAGGTTTTCTAAGAAGAATAATTTTCTTATGTTTTGAACACGTTTATATCATTCTCTAAGAAAACATTTCTACAAATCGTATAGAAGGACTATTCTCCTATATTTTGAACAAGTTTATGTCATTCTCTAAGAAAACACCTCTAAAAATTCTCTAAGAAGGACCATTTTCCTACATTTTGAAAAAGTTTATATCATTCTCTAAAAAAACATCTCTGAAAATCCTCTCAATACCCAGATCATCTCTCTCTGAGTTTGGTTAAAAAAAACCTGTTAACCCATCTCAGACTCTGGTAGACCCCCTACAAGCCTGGTAGTAGGGCCTATGTCTCTGAAATTTCTTTTCTTGCTTCTCTAACTTTTGGAATATATATTCTAAGGGTTTGACGTAACAGTGGAACCTAAATATAATGGAAACACAATAAAGTAATGAAATGAAATATTTTTATTGAAATAATGGCATGTGAAATATCATCATAAAAATGAATGCTTTGAATACATCTCATAAAATACTTCATTATGTTTTCTCTTGAGATGTCATATATTCCATTTTGTGGTCTTACACAACGTGGGATAATGCTTGCCAGAGGTGCCGCCTGTCAGCAATTGAGTGTCACTGCCTGGGAATTGCCATGGAAAATCGCAATATAGCAACGAAATGGGAATTTTCCGCTCTTCAAATAAAGCAATGGTCATTTTTAGTTTATAAAGTTAATTTTGTGGGAAAAAGTTTTAAAAACCCTTAAATAATGTGCACCAGAGGGTGTCAGCGGGCTGGTAGACTGTGCCACGCTGGCCTCAATTGGTACGAGTAATCAGAAGAAACGTTATTAGGGGTTCTTTATAGATTTTAAACGATCGATTCTAGTGTAAACAGATATTTTTGGAACAAAATTTCTGAAAATGATATGTGCGTGATAATGGTTGCCAGAAGGTGCCAATGGCCAGTCATAATGTGGCACGGTAGGTTTGAATTGAAATGGTGTGTCACGTTAAGTGTGGCTTGTGAAAAGACGATCCGATGAATTTAAAGCATATTTTGACAGGAAAATACCTGAAAAATGGCTTAGGAATGATAAGAGGTGCCAGAGGGTGTCGTCTGTCATCCATAGTTTGCAACGTTTGCGTGAACTGCCTTGGACTAACACTTTAAGGTTGGCTTACGAAAACAAGATACAATGGATTTAAAGCATATTTTCATCATGAAAATATCTACAAAATGACTTTGAAATGATGAAGAGTGCCAAAGGGTGCTGTGCGGCATTTAATTTGCCACGGTGCCATGACTTGAATCAACACGTTATACAGCTTAAAGCTAAGATGTGAGGTGTTAAAAGAACTTTTTGGCGAAGGGAGACGCCAAAAGGGAGAAATCTAAAGGGAAGGGCGAAATCTAACACACAGTCAAAGAAACGAGGCATTTTCATTAAGACCTACCAAAATATACCTTCATATAGCTCAAATGTACCTCTAATAACAACCCTTCTACTCTAGAAAAGTTTGCTAGGAAGGGTTAGCCAAATATTGTCACGGTAGCATGAATATGCTTGGTTAAGGCTCAAAAACGATTTTCATTAAGACCTCTCAGAAAAAACCTAATGCAAAAATGTGTCTCTTTTCTGATGATTTGCGCGTTTTATTTTTCAAACGGGTTTTGCTAGTATCAAGATTTAAATTATTGGAATGTAACAAGCAGGTGCATCCGATAGAGAAATAGAAATGGGGTATTCTCATTATGATCTCTCAGATATGTCTCTGAATGTTGCTTAAAAGTGCCTTTAATAATACCCCTCCCTCTCTGCAAAATTCTTGCTAGAGAGTGCCAGCCACATTTTGTCAAGGCTGCGTGAGTATGCATAGTGTTGGCTCGAAAAAACGTGGCATTTTAATTAAATGCTTTCAGAAACAACCGACTGCAAAAACTTGTCTCTTCTTACATCGTTTGCATGTTTTATTTGTCAAAAAGTGATGTTGCTAGTATGAAGGTTTAAATTAATTGAATGTAATAGGCAGGCACATCTAATAGAGCAATAAAAATTAGGCATTTTCATTAAGACTTCTCAGAAATAATCGATCGCAAGAAAAGTTTGTTTTTTCATCGTTTGCGTGTTTCATTTTTCAAAATGTGGTTTTGCTTGTATAAAGATTTAAATTAATGGAATGTAACAGGCAAGTGTATATAATAGAGCAACAGAAATGAGGCATTTTCATTAAAACTTCTCATAAATGCTTAAAACGCAAAAAGGGCATGCATTAAAAACCCTCACCCTCTGGAATCGTT
>NC_088876.1:16978777-17087925 GCF_032884065.1 Artemia franciscana
TTTTCTGCTAAAGATTTTTAGTGCTTTAAAAAAAACTTCTTATTTTAATTCAATGGCCCTAGTGTTTCAGCAATCCTTCTTATAGAATTAGGGCAAAAAGTCAAAAGTTTAGTGCAAAGAGCAAGGTATTGAGGAAGGGAGAGTCCCCTTCATACACGGAATAATTTCTGTTCGTTTTAAGATTCAATGTTGCTCCTTACTTTTAATTGAAACAGAAACATTGAATTTAATATCATCATTTTTCAAATCATGCCCAGACCTAGCCAAGATATGATGTGGGCTACTGGCCCACGAACACAAAACTCAATTTCTTTCTGTTAAAATCTATGTATGAAAAATTGTAAACTGATTACCAGCGTTCTGCTTTTTCAATTTTTCTGCTTAAGAATTAAAATGTCGAACTATAGTTAGAATGTTGGACAAAATTCGCATATTTAGTTTGAATATTTAGTATTTTGGATGAAGAGTAGTTTTAGTCCTTAATAATATTTTCACTACAGAATTTTGGGTGGACGGAAAGGGGTATTACTGTTCATAGAGATGGAAATTATGTGTGACTTTTGACCTCCTATCCGGCTGCTGAAGCCATCGCCATGTCTTAAACAGGAATTCTGATGTTTACATGCATTATTTACATATGTTTAAGGACATTGAAGCGTCGTATATAAACAAGAAAAGAAATAAATTACCATTTTAAATGGCTGAAAACAAAGCTACTGGTAACACTTGCCTGACCCGCAGCTGGCATCACCCCACATCACCATTACTCAGGCTTAGGCCCAGCGCCCACTGGGCAACTGTATTGAGACAAGAGACACTAATCAATTGTGCAAGCGACTGTTTTGTGACCATGGCCGTGAAGTAGAGCGGGGGCCCGCCCACGAGGCAATCCTGATGAGACTGGTTTCCATTCATTCCAAAACTGGTTCAGTATGAGCCTCCAGCCGTGGTCATAGTTGCATTGCAGAGTGTTGTCCCACACATTTTCAGGATCTACAGCGTTTATATCGTCCAATTATTTTGGTTCTCAAAATGTCAGACCAGGAATTAAACGTGAAAGTTGTAGGAGAAATGGAGATACATGAAGAGCTGTACAGCTATAAACTTCCAGCGTACTCAGACTTCTTTTGCTGCTAAGAACAGACGAAACTTTGCATTGTGTTCTAAGCTGGGATGGACCCAATACTCCCTCTGAACCCTAAGAAACCCGCGAAACCTCCTCATAGTAATCAAATATGTCTTCCTCGTCGGAACTCAACATAGTTAACCACACTTCACTGCTCAATAAGCTAAACGCAACTGATCCACAACCACTCGCGTCCGTGGGCAGAGACACGTTTCATTTTGGCTGTAAACTGGTCTTAAGGCAGATGCAGATCAGACTAGTTTCTAGCCACTGTCTTGAAACAGTTGCCCCGTGGCCGCTGGGCCTTACTCTAAACTAAGAGAAACTTAATTCTTAACCCACCCCCAGCCGCTTTTTATATATGTTTGAAGGTTCATGGAGATTTGGATAACTTGAGTATTCAAATGCACTCTTTAAGGCGTCAGACCCCCCTCTCTACACACTGAACCACCACCAATCCTTCATAAAAACTAATACTTATTTATGCATTATTAAACATAATTCAACGAAAAATTAATTGACTCAAGTTAGTTAAAATAAGCATTAAAATAAATGTCCATGCTAACCATGCATCTAGTATGGATTACGTTACTTTTCAAGATTGAATGTGACACTATGCGGCATTACTTCCTCTTCAGCTGAGAAGCTTAATAAATAGTTCTTTTTTTACTTTTACGATTGGTTGTCTCAGAATATTCAATTGACAGCAACTTGGTCCTCTTTGGGGCAGTATCGGAGTTCGGTGCTACAAAATGGCAGAGAACTCCACTTTCCCAGGGAAGAATTTTTTTGGTAACTTACAAAGGGCACTAGAAAATTTAATTTCCATTTCATTGAGCCCTCTTTCGACATTCTAGCACCACAATCACCCCTGGATTTTTTATACAATCACCCTTGGAAAAAAAAAACAAGAAAACAAGTAAATACGCATCGGTGATCTTTCTACACCCAAATATACAAAATTCCACATTTTTCTAGATAGAAGCCCGAGACCTCTACAGTATGGTTTTCTGATATACTAAATCTGATGACAAGATATTCATTAAGATCTCTTGATGATTCGGGGGTTTTCCTCCTTCTACGGAAATACGGCAGATTTTCTCAGGTTCGTAGCTTTTGATGGGTAACGTTAAACTTAATGAATTTTCGAAAAAGCATAAAAAGCCAGTTATTTTGATGTTATTAAATTAAAAAAAAAGAAGTTTTTTTCAACTGAAAGTAAGGACCACCGTTAAAACTAAAAACAAATAGAAATTATGTCGTATATGAGGGGGTTAACCCCCGCCTGAATACCTTGCTCTTCGTGGTAAAGTGTTGAGCACTTTTAAAAAAGCTTCCTGTTCTAATTATACAGGCCTTGTTTTTCAGTAGTTGTTCTCAAAAAATTGGGACAAATAGTCAAACTTTAGCGCAAAGACCAAGGTATTGAAGAGGGAGTTATCACTTCAAATACGCAATATTTCTGTTCGTTTTGAGTTTTAATGCTGCTCCTTACTTTCAGTTGAAAATACTTTTTTTTTTATCTAATTTCTGATCATTTTTCAAATAATGCCGGCCAATCTGGCTCACCCTCCATGAAAAATTTCGTCCCTTAAAAAGGAAACTCCTCCATGGAAATTTCCTACCACAAAAAAAACACACACCTCCCCTTAAAAGTTCTTCCATACAATTCCATTTTCGCTGAAAATTTCCACCCCATCCGTAAAATTTCTTGCAAAAGATTCAGCCTGAAAAACTCTCCTTGGCCTACTTTCATTAAAAAAAGACTTTAGTTCTAATCACTTTTGTAATCACTCCAGAAACTCCCCTTCCGTGGAAATCTTTTCCCGGAAGTCAAAACACGCTGAAAACTTCCCCAGGACAATTCCCCCGTAACATCTCCATATACAAAATTGAGTAGAAAAAGAGAAAATATGACATTAAGAATTTCGTGTCAGAACTCTGTCAAATCCCCCCAGTGTAAAATTTCCCCTGGAAAGTTAACTCCTGGAAATTCCCCTCTACAACGAAAACTGTCCCATGGAAACCAACCCCAAGCACAAAGTCCCCTCCCGAAAAATGCCTAAAGACACTAGAACTTTTTAATTTCCATTCAAATGAACCCTGTCCCGATGTTCTAAGACCATTGGTTCGATAGAATCACTTCTGGGAAAAACAAATAAAACACGCCTCCGCGATATTCCTTCTGACAAAAAATTCAAAATTTCACATTTCACATAATTTCAGCGATGACAGGAGCTTGGAACTTCTACAGTGTAATTCTCTGATATACTGAATTGGATAATGACTTTGACTTTTAGGAGATGTTTCACTCTTTTTCTAAGATCAAGCAAATTTTCTCCGGCTCGAAGCCTTTTATGACTAACACTAAGCTTAATGAATCTTATATATTTGAAACCAGCATAATAAGCCAATTCTTCTGATATAATTATTGATATCAAAATTCTCTTTTTAGAGTTACGGTTGCTATTGAGCTGCGTCAATCCTTAGTTACAGTTCGGTACCACCAGCTGTTTGATTAATTGCTGTAAAATTCTCTTTTTAGAGTTTCAGTTACTATCAAGAAGAGTCGTTCCTTACTTACAGCTCGTTACCACAAATATTTCAATTGTCGGTCGAGTTCTCATTTATATTGGGAGAGCTCCCTCGATTCATGACTTTTATATATACTATTTGTTTATATTAAGGGCCTTTTTGAACCAAACATTAAAAGATTAAAAAGGTAAAAGATACGGCATTAGGCTTTACAGTCCCTACCGGCGGTGCTGATCTCCGTTTCTTGGCCCTTCAGCCAGGAAATGCAATGGGGGGTTGGGGGCCAACTATCCTGTGCTTTCGCACACCCTTCCTGTTTACCTTCCCAAGATTTCTCCAGGTACCCATTTAGAACTGGGTCGACTCTGGCTAAGCTTACAGAGTGACGCCACTGACCCCCGTCCCAAACTGAATAATTGGGTACACTGGGATTCGAACCCGCGTCCTCTCAGGCAGAGGATCCTGAATCCAGCGCACCAATCCACTTGGCCAGGACGGCCAAAGCTTCAAACAAATAGCGTTGGCTTTATAATGTTTTATATGTCTCCCATACATCCGTAATTTTTCCTCGAGTTCTAGTGCTCTTTTAAAGATAAAAAGTGACTGGGAGCAACCAGTCTCTCGCAATTTCTGGCCCCTAACCTTGACATAGTCCCAGCTACCTTCATCATTGCATTTAATCAAAGTTTCTTGAGAACATTTTCTCACAAGATAGTCGAAAGGTGTAAACAAATGAGCCTCCAAGGAAGAAATAATCCATGCTGGAACATCTGGGAAGGCTAAAAATCTTAGAAAATATCCTATTAGAGGTTGAATGACGTACGATTAATTATCAACTATATATATGCTTTTTGAAGTTTAATCTATATATATATATATAAAAATAAGTTGTCTGTCTGTCTGTCTGTGGATCAGGTGACGTCATGTTTCTGTGTTGACTGACGTCATGAAATAAGTAAGAAAAGAAAGCATTCCGAGGAATCACAAGAACAGCAAGAAAACAGGCTTGCGGCTAAAGAACGCAAAACCACGCAGATGAAAATCCACCTGGACAGCGAGAGTCAAAACATATCAAAACTGAAAATGATAGCGATGATGATTGGGTTTGGGATTTTGACTTGGATAAGGTCATCAATGCCTACCAGATTTAAGTTAAAAAAACAAAGGTTCGTCGATATGTACTTCATAGTGACACTGAAAAATAAAGAAGAAAAAGAAAACTGAAAAAAGAAAAAAGGTGAAAAACTAAAAAAAAAAACTAAAAAGAAAAAACACTCAAAGAGAAATTACAGACCGGGACACAAATGACGACCGAGACAGAGGGAATATAAGTGACGACCGGGAACCTCAAAGAGAAATTACAGACTGGGACACCCGGACACAAATCACGACCGGGACACACGGAATATAAATGACGACCGGGACACAGGGACACAACTACAACGGGGACGCCGGGGGCACAGGCGGGATATATAAATGACGACCGGGACACAGGAATTGTTCGAATAGAAATTACAGACCGGGACTCCGGGACACAAATGACGACCGGGACACCGGGACACAGGGAATATAAATGACAACCGGGACACTCAAAGAGAAATTACAAACTGGGACACCGGGACACAAATGACGACCGGGACACAGGGAATATAAATGACAACCAGGACACAGGGACACATCATTAGAATAAAGAGGTATAGATCTGAATACAGATTGTTTTTCCCATGGACAATTATATGTTGCATGTTCAAGAGTCAGTAAACCTGACAATTTATTTATAAAAAACAAAGGTTCGTCGATATGTACTTCATAGTGACGCTGAAAAATAAAGAAGAAAAAGAAAACTGAAAAAAGAAAAAAGGTAAAAGACTAAAAAAAAAACTAAAAAGAAAAAACACTCAAAGAGAAATTACAGACCGGGACACAAATGACGACCGAGACAGAGGGAATATAAGTGACGACCGGGAACCTCAAAGAGAAATTACAGACTGGGACACCCGGACACAAATCACGACCGGGACACAGGGAATATAAATGACGACCGGGACACAGGGACGCAACTACAACGGGGACGCCGGGGGCACAGGCGGGATATATAAATGACGACCGGGACACAGGGATCGTTCGAATAGAAATTACAGACCGGGACACCGGGACACAAATGACGACCGGGACACCGGGACACAGGGAATATAAATGACGACCGGGACACTCAAAGAGATTTTACAAACTGGGACACCGGGACACAAATGACGACCGGGACACAGGGAATATAAATGACGACCGGGACACAGGGACACACCATTAGAATAATGAGGTATAGATCTGAATACGGATTGTTTTTCCCATGGACAATTATATGTTGCATGTTCATGAGTCAGTAAACCTGACAATCTATTTATATGCACAGACAATGGGACAGCGAAGAATGTTGTATATTCGCATGTTTTACGTAGTTAAAAACATATATTTATATCTATCTCTATTCACAGGTGGGACACAGGGACACAACTACAATGGCGCGTAACTAATATGGCGCGTAACGACTTACGTGCGCGGGGGGGCTTGGGGGGCGCGAAGCGCCCCACCAACTAGGTGTTGGGGTGGCGCGAAGCGCCACCGCAACAGCTAGTATATATATAAATAAGTTGTCTGTGTGTCAGTCGAGTGACGTCATGTTTGTGTGTCGACTAACGTCATGTTTGTCGACTGACGAAATTACAGACCAGGACATCGGGACACAAATGACGACCGGGACACCTATCTTCTATAAATATAAAAATAAGTTGTCTGTGTGTCTGTCGAGTGACGTCATGTTTGTGTGTCGACTGACGTCATGTTTGTCGACTGACGAAATTACAGACCGGGACATAGGGAATATAAATGACGACCGGGACACTCAAAGAGAAAGCGACAAGCACCGGGACACAAATGAGGACCGGGACACAGGGTCTATATTTATAAAAATAAGTTGTCTGTGTGTCTGTCGAGTGACGTCATGTTTGTGTGTCGACTGACGTCATGTTTTTCGACTGACGAAATTACAGACCGGGACATCGGGACACAAATTACCACCGGGATACCGGGACATCTATATCTTCTTCTATATATATATATAAATAAGTTGTCTGTGTGTCTGTCGAGTGACGTCATGTTTGTCGACTGACGAAATTACAGACCGGGACAACGGGACACAAATCACGACCGGGACACCGGGACATAGGGAATATAAATGACAACCGGGACACTCAAAGAGAAAGCACTCTTACTACCAAATACAAACTAATTCAATTCTAAATATTGATAGTACTTAGCTGGTTTAACGTTTTCAAGTACAAAGACAACAGATTACTGACCAATCAACTTTCCTCCAGATTTTGAGTGTGACTTATAGCTAAATTGCTTGCTTCCTTTTTTTATGAAACCAAGAGAACTTTCACATACATGAAACTTATGGATTTATAATCAGCTTAATTTATTACACTTAATTTCTCCGTTGAAAAATCTTAAGTTTAGCTTGGGACACGAATCATTCCTTAATAAATCACACAACGTGTATATGATGAATTAAAAGGGTAAAAATGATATTTCTTATTCCAATGTTCCTTTTTTGACTATTTACACGGTTCTTTACTGTAACCGATTTCAGAGACTCTTACCCTATAAACAAATTAAGTCTTCGATGTACATCTCTGAGAAGAATATCAATTCCAAAGTAAACTATATATTAAAAAACATATTTAAATTGTTTAATGTGAATCGTACAAAAGTTAACAAAAGGTAACTTTTTAAAAGCTAGGGACGAAAGGTTTATCTGAATACACACCTTAACCTTAAAAATTTTGAATTTCACTAAGGCTTCTCGTAGTCTAAAAAATGAATATCATGTGGTTTAATAACAGTAATATTCAATTTAGGCACTTCCACATTTAGAAGCGCCTTAATATTTTTAAATTGTGGATCACTATCCTTAAAAAATCCTTTAGCTCCTTCAATTTTCTTCTGCAACTCCAAGAAAGATGAATCAAAAGCTTTCATGGTCTTGACAGCCTCTTCTATACTTTCTTGAAGCTCTTGCTTCGTTTTAGCGAAATTCCCCATACTAGAGGTAGCTGATGTTTCAGGTATCGCACCACGCTCCGAGGTCAAAGTAAGGGTATTTGAGGCTATACTTTGTTCATTCTCCAATGGTTCTAAAACAGAGTTTGTCAAGGATGAAGGATTGTCTGCTGTATCTGCTGTTACTGGATTAAGGGTCGAAAAACGATCAGTCATCTGAATTGACTGAAATTCCTTTGCGGGTTTATGTGTAAACAAGTCACTGGTAACCTTCTGGTGTGTGTTTTCTACATTTGTGTTTTTTTTAATATTCAGTTTTTTTAATTTCTGTACGTCACTTGCTTTGTTTAGATCTTCGAGGGTTTGAATGTTTTCATTTTCGAAGCTTCTTTTCGGTCGCTTAGATTTTTTCCCAGTAATTTCCTTCAGCACATCTTTACCGTCATGTTTGCTTTCTACTAAAAAAATTTTGCCACTTGTGTCGTTGGAAAAGCTCTTAGAAACACGATTTTCTGATGCTAAGAGCGATAGATCATACAACCCTAAAGAATTATCTTGGGGGGAAAGATGTTCAACAGGAAAGTGAGACTCGTCAATATAACTTCCGGCCAACTGGAAAAGCTCGTACATGGTAATATTTCCGAGAGGCCCTTCTGTTGGAATAAAACCATTCAAACTTTTCTCCTGAATAGGTAAAAAATCCATAATTGTTTGCAAATCGCGGTAAACACTTGCATCACTGCTATATGGTTGATAAGACTCCAATAGCTGAGAAACTTCTGAGATACGCTTGTTGAGAATAGTCTCAGGAAAGTAAACATTTCCTCCCTGGTCATTGTTAAGATACTCCTGGGACAGAATAACAGGACGACGTGTAGGAAGAGGTTTAGCTCCACCTAGGAAATAATGAAAAATGTTAGAAGAGTATATTAAATTCTGCCATCCCTGGGAATATCTATGTAGCTTACGCTGCAAAAAAAAAACTGAAGGAAAAGATTCAAGATCCGTTAAATATCTTTAAATTTAATTAACAAATAGATCGTACAACCATAGACAAAATTATTATTCAGAAGATTGGAGATGTTTTTTTTCTTTTTTTTTAACTGAGTAGAAGAATATTCATAAAACGGTTACAAACTCTAATTTAGCCAGTCTCTATTGCCAATATTACCAATATATTAGAATTGAAGTTAAAATGTTGAGAAAAAGACTCGAAAAAACTTTCGGAGTGACCCCTTCCAGAGTTCTGCCTGCCGTAAGTATAAATCATTAGAGCGTAGAGGTCTAAAGTATAGTCCCATTACAAAAGCTAGTTCAACAAGCAAACCCGATTTAACTGTTACAATTCAAGACCATTTATCTCTAATACCTACGCTAAGACTCACTCACACATAAATTCTTAGCAAGCTGATTTGGAAAAGTGTTACCAAGATCATAACTCTTAAAATCCCACTTATTGACACGTCAATAATACTAAAAAAAAAGTCCAGTTGTCGAAGACATATCCTAGGTCTTTCTTAAAAAAATAGGTATGAAACCTACTAGAAATTTCTAAGATTACAAAACATGAACAATATAATCAATAAAAGACTTGCAAAAAAACGATATCCTAAAGTATTCCAGCGAATATCTAGATATTTTCCGATACCAAAATTTGCCAAAAACATTCTGACATTAGTTTCATATTTTCAGAGGAAAATCCCCATCTGACACTGATTCAGAAGAAAGGGCTGTAGGCTGTATCGGGAGTATCAATCTCACACGCATCGTTATGGTTGCATTGATATCAGGCGTATTGGTGTTTTTTCTGATCATGGTTTTCCAATTTTTTTTTTAGGATTTAAGGGTGGAATTTCGCATGGAGGGATATCCCATGGGAAGAGATTTCCATCCGACACTGAATAATAAAAAAGTTTTTCAGAGGGTAGTAAAGCGTAAAGTTAGATCGGGCGTATTGGTACCGGCGTATCGGTGTCAGGCGTATCGGTATCGGGTGGTTTTTTTTTCGATCATGGTTTTGTGCCTTCTATATGATTTTTAATTAAAACACATTAATTTAAAAATCAAAGTTTTTATGAAGGAATTAAAGAGCGATTTTGAAACTTAAAACGACCCAAAATTAATACTTCACAACCTCTCTAATGTATATCGATAAAACTAGTCCAAGTAAACCAACTGGTGATGTTTCCCTATATTTGTAGGATTATACAAAACTAGCGCTTTACTAAAAACAATAAAGGAGTTTTTGTACATTAAAAGTAAAAAATTTCAGGACACTTTCGACAGTATAAAAACAGAGCATTTTAGGATTGTTGCTTTATTTTATTTTTTTATTTAATTTGGCATCACTTCCGCGCAATGAACTCAGTCTAATGATTGACTGTTGTTTTGGATCTGAAAAGGAGACCTTATGATTAATTTGTAGACAAGCGAATTAAGACCAAGATGGTGAAATTAGGTGAGACCAAGATGTTACCTGATGAATCAATCCATTATTTTGTACACCGTTTAATGACTTCGCACATATGAAGATAATATTTATTTTTAAGCCTCAGTTTTTAATGTAATTTTAATTATATACTGAAAGTTACTGATATTACAGCTCGTTCAAAGACTATGTAAAGCGTTTCACATTAGTTTGTTGTTAGACCAGGGTAAGTATTCACTTTCGACTCCTAAATCAATATTTTTTTACACTTGGCTTTTATGCTTTCAGTAAAGCGCTAGTTATCTATAATCCTACAAACATAAGGAAATATCACCAGTTGATTTACATGCACTAGTTTTATATCCATTAGATAGGCTATGAAGTATTACATTTTTTCGTTTTAAGACCTATTTTTAGGAAATTTAAAGCATAAAGCTTTCCAAAAATGACTAGTTTCAAAAAGGCATCCAACAGTTACAAATATACTCTCTTTTGTTAGAATATTACACACTTATATCGCGAAGGCAGTTGGCAATTACTTGTCCCTTTGGGACCAGCTATATCTGAAAAGCTCATTAAGATACAGAGGATATAAAGATCTAAGATACACATATTAGAACTCCGTTTTAGGGGAGGAGGTAAAATGTGGCTTAGCCTGTTTCTCTTTAGGCAATTTTTAACATATATCCACAAATTAGCAGACAATTCCCGTTAGACAGAAAAGAATACAAAACATTAGTAATTGGAAGGGTCCTTTTGGACCCTTTTTGCACAGGAGCTTCGTAATTTAAAATCTAAGCCTCTGAACGCCTTTAAAATATTTCAATTCGTTTATAGAGTTTTACCACCAATTAGACATTTTGTTGTTATGAAGTTTCGTCATATTTAAATGTGATGTAAAATACTCTTGCTATTTTGTTAAACAAAAGTTATTGCTTAAAAAAAAATTTATAAACATATTAACTGTCTTAGATACCCTTTCTCTTCTACCCTTGTCGTGATACCCTTGTTCTGATGTCATAGTTTTATCTAGATATGGAATAGTACAGAACGACCCAGAGGAAATTAGGTAGCAGAGTCATTGAAATATGACATCAAACCCCTGAGAAGTAACTACTCAAAAGACCAATCTATGTATATAAAAATAAGTTGTATGTTTGTTTGTTTGCACGCATATGACGTCATTCTAAGTATATAAGGCTTTGTATAGGACGTAATTATAAATATATAAGGGGGCGATTCAAAGAGAAATTTTAGTATAAATCCTACAATGGCAGAAGAAACAGCCGAGGAAGCTTCTCAAAGAGTTAATGCCAAAAAGGCTTGCGGCTAAAAAAGTAACAAAAGAAAGCGTGCCGAGGAATCACAAGAACAACGTGAAAACAGGCTTGCGGCTCAAAGAGAAATTACCAAAAAATCGTGCCGAGGAATCACAAGCGCAACGTGAAAACAGGCTTGCGGCTCAAAAAGAAATTACCAAAAGAAAGCGTGCCGAGGAATCACAAGAGCAACGTGAAAACAGGCTTGCGGCTCAAAGAGAAATTACCGAAAAAAATCATGCCGAGGAATCACAAGAACAACGTGAAAACAGGCTTGCGGCTCAAAGAGATATTGCCAAAAGAAAGCGTGCCGAGGAATCAGGTACAGCCCAGCCAATGATTATAGCTTGAGTAGATGTGTTGCGCCTCAGGAAAAGTTAAACTTCCTCAACTGGCTGCACCACCAGAGCCATTGAAGACTTTGCTTACTGGAACTACGTCAGAGTCTAAGCAATTTTTATTAAACATCAGAAAATATAACTCATGTTTCCAAATGACGTCGTTTGGTGCCCAAATCGAAAATCAAGATCAATAAACCGGGACACAGGGAATATAAATGACGACCAGGACACTCAAAGAGAAATTACAGACCGGGACACCGGGACAAAAATGACGACCGGGACACAGGGACACAACTACAACGGGGACGCCGGGAGGGGGCACAGGGGGGATATATAAATGACGACGGGGACACAGGGAATATTCGATTATCAATCACCATCAACAAAGCTCAAGGGCAATCATTAGAAAAATGCGGTATAGATTTCAATACGGATTGTTTTTCCCACGGACAATTATATGTTGCATGTTCAAGAGTCGATAAACCTGACATTCTATTTATATGCACTGACAATTGTAGTTGTTTTTTTAAAACAACTATTTTTTAAAAAAGCAATTTTTATTAAACATCAGAAAATATAACTCATGTTTCCAAATGACATCGTTTGGTGCCCAAATCGAAAATCAAGATCAATAAACCGGGACACAGGGAATATAAATGACGACCGGGACACTCAAAGAGAAATTACAGACCGGGACACCGGGACAAAAATGACGACCAGGACACAGGGACACAACTACAACGGGGACGCCGGGAGGGGGCACAGGGGGGATATATAAATGACGACGGGGACACAGGGAATATTCGATTATCAATCACCATCAACAAAGCTCAAGGGCAATCATTAGAAAAATGCGGTATAGATTTCAATACGGATTGTTTTTCCCACGGACAATTATATGTTGCATGTTCAAGAGTCGGTAAACCTGACATTCTATTTATATGCACAGAAAATGGGACAGCGAAGAATGTTATATATTCGCAAGTTTTACGTAGTTTAAAACATGTATATATATATATATATATATATATATATATATATATATATATATATATATATATATATATATATATATATATATATATATCACAGGTGAAACACAGGGACACAACTACAATGGCGCGTAACGACTTACGCGTGCCGGGGGGCTTGGGGGGCGCGAAGCGCCCCTAACCAACTAGGTATTGGTGGCGCCCCTAACCAACTAGGTATTGGTGGCGCCCCTAACCAACAGCCAGTAAGCTATATTATCTTGTCAAAAGATACGTATGTTGTAACATCTTATATGTTAAAATGCAGTTTTCATGGAAAACTGCATTTTATTTAGATTTTGCCTTTTGTGGCTTACAAAATGCACTAAATATAGCTTCTTCCTTTCAGATGAGCCGTTATAAGTCTTACTATGATGTTTCAGTGCCCCACAAACGGCAAATAAAAAACAAAGGAGGACTTAAAATCGATTTAAAAGGAAACACATTTCTGCTACCCATACGAAAAAGGGATTTTCCTTGTTTTTCAAGAGGGGGGGGGGCTGTAATTCTTCCACATAAGATTTTCGCCTAAATCCTAAAATCAGTTTGAACTGAAGTCTTTTCATCACTTGATAGTTTTTTTTTCAAAACGCGTTTTTGAATTTTTAATTACAATCGGCTAGATTTCGTTCTTTACTAGGTTGATGAGGTTTGCTCTTTACTAGCTTACCCTCCATAACAGCAGGAAGTAACCTACTACAATAACACAACAAAATCAAAAGGAATTATCGTTTACAATACAATAAGACACGGACAAGTTCACGGGCAAGTTAAATACATGTTCACCTATGAGACCCCTCCGAATGTGGGCTCGTCAAGTTATGAATTGGTCGGAGACTAAGAGACAACAATATATATTACATAAATTACTTGAGTATATGTCACTTGTTTTCTAATTAAAGGAGAGATAATCTAAAAAAATCAAAAAAGGAGAGAAGAATATTGATGGTCCGTTCGCCTTTATCTATTTGCTGGAGTACTCCCAAAAACTTATCAAGCTTAACCAAATATTAATATTCCTTAAACCTCAGCAAATATTTACTCTATATTAATCGTAGAACGTAAAACCTTCAATTTTGAATGATAATGACAAAGAAGTTAAAACTGATAAGGATAAATTCATAGTCCCTATTTAACTAAAAAGTAAAAGAAACTATCAAAAAAGACTACTTTTAACGCTTTGTGTGAAAAAAAATTCTTTTTTTTTGTTATTTTTAAGCAGAAATTTTCTGTAGTCTTTTATTATCTTTTATGCATGACAAACGCGAAAATGACGCTAAAACTTCGCTAAACAAATTTCTGTAGTCTTTATTGCCTTTTATGCAAGAAAATACGAGAATGACGCTAAAACTTCGCTAAAAACATTTATGTAGCCTTTATTATCTTTTATGCAGGACAAACGCGAAAATGCCGCTAAAGCTTCGCTAAAAAAAAATTCTGTAGTCTTTATTATCTTTTATGCAGGATAAACGTGAAAATGACGCTAAAACTTCACTAAAAAAATTCTGTAGTCTTTATTATCTTTTATGCAGGACAAAAGTGAAAATGACGCTAAGACATCGCTATACGGCTTTATAATTTTTTCTTTTGTGTGTGTGTGTGTGTTACGTTAGTAAAAATGTTAAATTTTCTTACGTCACTAAGGATTAATGAGCCAAATATTTCAAAACTTAAACTTTAAAAACCCATACTTAACTACCCCCTCCATCACCCTCACGTAAGTGACCATTAAAAATATCTTGATTTTCTAGATATGTAGAATATATGGAGCCCATATTATTAGGTAAAGTTCTATTTAAAATCGGTCTGACAAGCAAACAATCTAAACTTAAAGTCATAAAAAAGAACAAGAATTGCTAAAAACATACAAATCTGTTTAATGATAACCAACAGTAAACAAATAAAAAATAAATATCAAACAGTTCGTGGTAACGAACTGTAGTAAGGAGCGACCCGGCTCATTAGTAGCCAAAACTCTAAAAAATGGAACTTTGATATCAAGAGCTACATCAAAAGAATCGCATTTTAATGCTGATTTCAAATATTTAAGTTTAATCAAGTTTAGTCTTACCCATCATAAGTTACGAGCCTGAGAAAATTTGCCTTATTTTAGAAAATAGGGGGAATCAACCCCTAAAGGTCATGGAATCTTAACGAAAATCACACCATCAGATTCAGCGTATCAAATAACCCTATTGTAGAAGTTTCAAGCTCCTATCTACGAAAATGTGGAATTTTTTTTACCAGAAGACAGATCACGGATGCGTGTTTATTTGTTTGTTTGTTTTTTGTTTTTCCCCAGGGGTCATCGTATCGACCAAGTGGTCCTAGAATATCGCAAGAGAATATCATGATAAATCAAATGATATCATTTGATATCATGATATCAAATGATAGAATATCATTTCCATTCTAATGGAAATGAAAAGTTCTAGTGTCCTTTTTAAGTGACCAAAAAAATTGGAGGGCACCTAGGCCCCCTCCCACGCTCATTTTATTCCCAAAGTCAACAGATCAAAATTTTGAGATAGCCATTTTGTTCCTCATAGTCGAAAATCATAGTAACTATGTCTTTGGGGATGACTTACTCCCCCACAGTCCCTGGGGGAAGGGCTGCAAGTTATAAACTTTGACCAGTGTTTACATACAGTAATGGTAATTGGGAAGTGTACAGACGTTTTCAGGGGGATTCTTTTGGTTGGGGGGTTGTGTTGAGGGGAGGGGGCTATGTGGGAGTATCTTTCCTTGGAGGAATATGTCATGGGGGGAGAGAAACTCAAGGAAAATGGCGGAGGATTTTCTAGCATTGATAAAAAAAAACAATGAAAAAATAAACATGAAATGTTTTTTCAATTGAAAATAAGGAGTAGCATTAAAACTTAAAACGAACAGAGATTATTAAGCATATGAGGGGTTCTAAAAATACTTTAGCATAAAAAGCGAGGTATTTAGGAGGACATAAATACGTCGCTCTTTATGCTAAAGTATTTTTAGTAATTTCAACTACTTATTCTAGGGCCTTTCTGATTCAGGGGTCATTCTTAAAGAATTGGGACAAAACTTAAGATTTAGTATAAAGAGCGAGGTATTAACAAGGGGACAAACCCCCTCATATACATAATAAAAATGTAAGAATATAAAGTTTTTTACGTAAGTTTATTTTTAAGCTACGTATATTTTTTACTAATAAAAACGTTCGTATAAAATTAAAAGTTCTAGTTGCCTTTTTAAGTAACCGAAAAATTGGAGGGCAACTACACCTCCTTCCCCACTCCTTATTTCTCAAAATCGTCTGATTAAAATTAAGAGAAAGCCATTTAGCCAAAAAGAGAATTAGTATGCAAACTTCATTTTAATAATTTATGTGCGGAGAGCCAAAATCAAACATGCATTAATTCAAAAACGTTTAGAAATTAAATAAGAAAACCTAGTTTTTTTTAACTGAAAGTAAGGAGCGACATTAAAACTTAAAACGCACAGAAATTACTCTGTATATGAAATGGGTTTTCCCCTCCGCAATCCCTCGCTCTTTACGCTAAAGTTTGACTCTTTGTCACAATTCTAATTTTTAAAACAATAAAAACTTTAGCGTAAAGAGCGAGGGATTGCGGAGGGGAAAACCCATTTCATATACAGAGTAATTTCTGTTCGTTTTTTTGCTATTTTTAGTAAAAAAAATTAAATAGTTTTTTACTATTTTAAAAAGTAGAGTTAAGAGAAAGAGTCAAACTTTAGCGTAAAGAGCGGGGCGTTGAGGAGGAAGCATCCCCTTTCATATACGAAGTAATTTCTGTTCGTTTTAAGTTTTAATGTCGCTCCTTACTTTCCGTTAAAAAAACTTGTTTTTTTATTTAATAACCCAAAAGAGCTTGGAGTTTACTTTGATAGAAAGTATTAAGACTTATTAAGCTTACAATAAATAAAAAAGTTTGCATAAAAATAATTTACCTGGATTTAAGAAAACTGGAAAGTAGCAGAAAGAAATGCGAGATTGATACAGGTGCTAATTAGAAGTGAATATACTAATTAAACATATTTATATATCAAAAATAGTTGTCCAAAAAGAAGTCCTAAATTCTTTTCTTGTCGACTCAAGGATAAAATCATAAACTCTAATATCGTCCCTTTTTTCAGTTATTTATCTATGTCTTCGATAAAAGTGAGTATTCATCTGCCTAGCCTCACACATTAAAATCTACCTGTCATTTGATTTTCTTTATTTTATAAATGCTTCGCTTTTATACCATTTCCCGTGGTTCAAAATCACACGAGGGAAAAAATTTCTCTGCTTGCATTTCATAACATCCTAAATTTTATCCTCGGTAATTGTCATAGAATTGGAATTTATGGATTTTTCCCAAGATTTCGAGGATTTTCGTATTCTGTTAATGCATTTATGCCCTAGATCAACTCCCCATTGTATTTAAAACTTTCTAAAGTTCCCACAGTTTACAAAAGACCTTAACAAAAAGTAGCCGCACCTAGGAGTGCCTCTGGTGGGTTTTAATTGAGGTACAACAAAATAACCGTAATAATAGCTCTAAAAAAAATAACCACCATTAACCCACAGTAGGTATTTTAAATTTTTCGGAAGCTCTTTAAAAATTCAACCTTATCCCTAACGAAAAAATTCATCTTCTGTAGTGGTGAGCTTTTCCCTGGGGCTTTTGAGTGAGGCGCAACAAAATAACCACTACATAAATTAATAAAATAACCAGCCAATTAGCTCCAATTTTGAATTTAAAGATTGTTGGAAGCTCAAACAAATTAATTTCAGCTTAACTTAAAAAGTAATCTCACCTGGTAGGAGTGCCTCTGGAGCCTTTAAGTGAGGTGCGACAAAATATCCACTATATCTACCTGTAGATAAAGCCTCCCGTAAGCGGGCAAACGCAGCTTCAGGAATATATTTTCCGTTTTTGGAATGGGGTATTGGTATCGATGACTGCGGATACGGTAAGGGACGGACGGAAGTGATTGATTTCTACGATAAAACACAATTTTCATAAGGCAACAAAAAACTGAATCAAAATAAAATCAAACAATGATTTGGCAACGTTAGACGTTGAAATAGCTTTTCACGGTACAAATCTTAATTATGGAGTTCAACGTTCTAAAATTAATATGGTGACATTGACATCAGTGAAAGGGTAATATTTCATGTGTCACGGTAAATCAACTACAACATTCGAGAGTTGTGATAACTTTAATGGTGAAACAGACCGCAGCACATATTCCGAATTTGGAGTAAACTTGCACATTCGAATATGCAACTTTTGCTAATGCTGAACTGTCCACAAGAGTAATTCTATATCAGAACAAAATTTATGAAATCTAAAAAAAAGTACGGAAAGCTTACAGTGCTCAGTAAGAATCATACCAGTGAATTCAGCCCGTAAGAAATCCAGGAGTTTCAGTTTTATAATAATTTAATCTCCAATAGACAAATTAGCGTCTTCTTGCAGCCTAGCATGGTAACTCAACTTAGACCCATCAAAAACACAAACACTGTTATTTCACAATTCTAGTAATGCACAACCAGAGAGTGGCCAGTAAAAAAGCTTCAGTATACAACTGACGCCTTTGCAGATTGATTAGTTTCCATAGACTGTATTTAGTAAAGAACCCTAAAAGCTTGTCGATAAAGGACCACAGAGCCTTTGACTAGTATGAAGTAAAATAAAACAAGTTTTTCTAAATGAGGGTAAAAAGTGACGTTAAAACTTAAACAAACATATATAATCCTATAAAAGAAGGGGGAGCCCCAGCTCTATGCTAAAGTTTGATTATTGGCTTATTAAAACCATTTTAGACTAAAATAGATATAACAAGTTTTTTACCGACTCCTTTTCAAGACACCAGGACAGTAAGTTACATTTAGTCAATTCACTTTACAGCCATCGTCAAGTCAGTAAAGAAAAATTGGGATTTTTTCCCCCTAAAGATGCATAGCAGACTTCAAATGGTTTGATTCTGGCTGAAAATTGAGAAATTGCCTGAATCTAGCCAAGCGAAACCCGTATGATGATAGACTCGATGAGGGACAGGTATTGGCATTTCCAGATTATTAATTTAAGAAAAAAAAACTTAAATATTTTTCAAAGAAAAATAAAGAGCCACATTTAAAACTTAAGACGAGCAGATATAAAATCCTATAGTAATCCAAACTTTAAACTGACCAGAGATTTCCGTCAATGAATAATTGAAACTCAGAACGGACAGAGATTAACATAAATAATCAAATGAAACTCAGGTATTGATATAGATGAACAATTAAACGCTAAAGCGAGAAAAAATCAAATAAATACACATGTCAAACTTAAAATGAACAAAAATTTATACACACAGGAGTTTGACTACTGCCCCTCATAACCGTAAGCCTTCTAAAGAGTATTGTATTATTTATGTTTTGTTAAAAAAATTTGTATTTTTAAAAGTGTGCTTCAATTTTAAAACATCGACAAGAAATAAAACAATAAGATCAGCATAAAAATTAAGATGACTAGAAAGAATTGATGAAAATGAACTGAATGTTTAATATACGATGACATAAATTCCTGGAAATCTCAGAAATTCAAGATTTACTTGACAGTAATTTTTTTTTAAATAAAGAGAAAACGAACAAAAACGAGTTTTTTATGGCCAAATAAAAATACTGAAAAAACAAAGCGAATATTCCGAAAGGACAACTGCCTGTCTTCTTTTGCACGAACAAAAAAAATATTTAAGAAAAATGCCAATAAGGACAAAGAAAACCAAAAAACAACGCGGAGAGTCAATTGAAAAAGAAAAATTGAAAGATGAATAAAATTCAATAAAAGCCAAAGTTTGAAGAATTTAAATCAAATACCAAACAACCAAAGGCGAGTCACTCCCCAATACCCACGATTGGCACAAAATCCAAGAAACAAATTGTATATATTGGTGAGTGACTCAATTTCGAATCTCAAAAGCCCTTACAAATTTTTACACATATAGAATCTACAGGGAAATAGAAGCAGGTTTTGCTTGAACAAGTTCTTAAAGTTTAGCTGCTCGCCTTTTTCTCTTCAGGCTTAATATATTTCTGTTAAAAATGAATTCAGACAAAACTTGCATTTTTGTTGTTTTTACATTGCACACATGTACCACTAGGCATGCCATCTGCAACATCAAAGTTATCCCCTCATCATCTTAAAATGTTCATTCCCTTTTAATGAAAGATCTGGCAAAGCTATTAATCACGTTAAGTCTGTTTTGAAAACTACTCTTAATTTAAGACAAACTTACCCAACTTTTGGCATGGTAAGTTAAGTCATTTGTCAGATTGCCAAACTAGGGATGCTATTCCAAGGTTTGAATCCCTAAGAATTTTAATGGGAAATTTTCCAAAAAAAAATATGCAGATCAAACCAACTTCTGCTATCATGCAGATTCCTATTCCTAACATTTCACACTGCATTTATATTTATACTGCTGAAAGGGGTGGAGGCTCAGTTTGGCAAGTTAAGTTGGCCTTTGTCATATTGTCAAAATAGGAATTATATTCCAAGGCTTGAATCCCTAAGACTTTTAATAGGAAAATTTTCCAAAAAAATATGCAGATGAAACCAACTTCCCCTATTATATAGATTCCTATTTTTAACATTTCACACGACATTCCCATTTATACTGTTGAAAGGGGTGGGGGTCAGTGGCCACACACCCATTTAAAGTAATGCCTGGATACATCCCTCTACAGATAAACAAGATGTACATCAACAAAATCCCCGGCAGATACTTGAATTTAGAGATATTTAGCACTAAAAAAAAAAGAAAAAGAAATACCCTGTATTTTGCTAATTATTGAGAAAAGTAACGAGTGAAAACCTCGCAGATCTATTTAGAAATTTAAATAAAGTTAAAGAAAACTGTTACAAATATTTATGTGTGTCATGGTTTCAATTTATTTATAAAAATTAGGAGATTGTATATAATAGCTTCAGTTTTATTCATGTTGTTTCTACTTCTCGAAATCGTTTTTAATAGAAATGATTACCTGGAAAGTGGAAGGATATGTCAAATCGGCCCACTTTGTTAAATCCATATATGGTAATATAGAAGATTTGCAGCTGACTCGAGGATTGCTGAAACAAAAATACGTATATAAATGAAAATTAATCAACATCTTAAGGATAATAAAAGCAACCGGAGGAATTTTTATAGCTATTATAAAATGTAGTTTTGCAATTGTTTGCCCGTGAAACAAAAAAAAATGTACACCTATAAAAAAAAAATAATTAATATATTTAGAATATTAATCACGTCTGGAATTAGATATAACTGTTGTCGACAGACATTTCATTTTCATTTCAATCAACGTGCAAATTCCTGGTAAATATTTCTAGACCCTTAAACAGTTTTAATGAGCTCAAAAATATAATATTTTGAAATTTGCTTTAACACATTTGTAATTAAAGCCCCTATTTGGAAGAGGAGACAAACCAAAATTTTGGTATTTACATTCATCCCCAGCGGTATTTGTAGTCAAATCAGTCCCAAGATATCCCCTATTATAGAAGATGTCCGAAACTGACAGGAGAAGGTCAGTAGAATTATCAGGGAAATTTTATGCTTTTGAATGCTAGATAAGACCCTTACTTGAACGGAAAGGGCTAAAACAATAATCCATAAGGACAGACGGTTCATTAATACTTTACGGTACATATTCCTTATTAATTCGTTCTCTATTTTTCAAAATTCGGCTCTTCGTCAGCTAGAATTGGCAAATTTCATGCTGCCATTTAAAAATCGCTATTTATACCAAAGTTTGGAGGCCAAGGGCGCAGTATAATCCGTCCTCCAATTATGGAAACTGAAAGACTTTATCTGATTAAGGTTCAAAGTAGGCACAACACACTTATCTTTCTGCTAAAAAGTTTGCGGTGGGTTGGGGTGGGGGTGTAGGTGTCGCTGGTCCACTTTAGTTCTCTGGTCATACAGATTGAAAGTTCTTACGCGATTCTATTTTAGATAAGGAGAGACAAACCTGTCTCTGTCAACAGGGGAGGTTTTGGAGGGGTTAAGTGTTCCTTTGTGTCTTCAATCATACAACCTGAAAGCCCTTGCGTGATTATGCTTGAAACAAAGTGCAAAGTGTGTGCCAAATCGTTAGTGGTAATAAAAATAGGTTTAAGGGGGGCTACTAGGTGCTATTTGCCTAGCTTTCTTCTAAAACATTGGCAGTAGGGAGGACTGAGAGCAAGTTAGACCAAGCTCGTTTTTACACTTGGTCAAGATTTGGATTTGTTTTCACCAAAGAAGGATTTAGCTCTTTTTACAACAGGTTAGGACTTCAGTCGCTTTTTCACCAAATGAGTCTGCAGCCACCCTCTAAAATTCCACTGGTTAGACTTGGCTAATTTTGCAACAAGTAGTCAACAGTTTGTAACTAGCTCCCTTTAGCAACAGGTCAGGACTTGCCATGTTTTTGCATTAAGTTTCTAAGGGCAGCCTTTTTACCCCAATTCTATAATCCAGCCCAATCCAGCTCAAGAATATGCAAGCCTTTCCACTTATACGCCAACTTTTCTGGTAAAATTTACAGTGCGAGATGGAGGGGTTTAGGGCTCATTTCATGGCTGAGTGAATTGGTGCGCTGGTTTCAGGATCCTTCGTCTGAGAGGGCGAGGGTTCGAATCCTAGTGTACCCAATTATTTAGTTTGGCACGGGGGTCAGTGGCGTGACTCTGTAAGCTCAGCCAGAGTCGACCCAGCTCTAAATGGTTACCTAGAGAAATCCGGGGAAGGTAAACAGGAAGGGTGTGCGAAAGCACAGGATGGTTGTCCCCCAGCCCCCATTGCACTTCCTTGCTAAAGAGCCAAGAAACGGAGAACAGCACCGCCGGTATGGACTGTAAAGTCTAATGCCGTATTATTTACCTTTTTTTACCTAGTTTCCCCTATCCCTCACTTTTATATGGATTTAAATTCTTCCCAGATTCTAATACTTTTTACTCACTATTTCTACTAATTAATTTGTGAGAATCCTAAATATAATGCTTAGATCTACTCCGGGGGAGGAGTGTAGAAGCAATTCTACAAAATTACGTTTTAAAATCTAAGGCTACATTTTACAGCAGATAAGCTTGAATTTAATGTGTGACTTCGGTTTTTAAATCGTTTTAAAGATATTTCCAAACGACTGCATCGAGTAAGGTATGCTAAATAAGAGTCAAATTAAGAGCAGTAGATACAAATAAACCAAAAATGCACATAAATAATCGCTAATATTAGTTAATAAGGATATCCTTACATTTGATGATCAGGCAGAACCATTGGATACATTTGTAGGGTATCAATAGTGTCAGAATTATCACAAATAACCCTCGCAAGACGAACTTTCCGGATTTCAGCTAGTTGCTCTAGAAGATGTAAAAAAGAAACTACAGTTGAATCAATAAATCCGAATAAAAAGTCAAAACTAAGGGTCCTAAACGTAAATTCTATCAACCGATTGAAACATAAGTTAAAAAATAAATTTACTATTTGACCACGAAAAATCAAGTTACACTTAAAAAGCTACAACAAACAGGCTGAGCCGATGACATAGAAACATTTAGACTAGAATAGCATTCCAATTAGTTGGGATCTTATCCTCATAGGCTAGGAAGCCAGGAAGTATTTTTATTTCAAAACCTTTTTTCGCCCAACTCGATTTTCCCTCAATATAAGTCCAGCACAAGGCTTGTAGATTAACAATGCTATAAGTGTTATGCCGGAGCTAATAAAACACACTTGACACAACTTCATAGAACCCACAATTGAGATTGAACTTTTTTGGCACCAGTTTAATTTAGTTGCATTTCATTCACAAGTATAGGAAATTGATGAATAAATAAATCTTTTAAACGTCAATTTTTGAAGCAATTTGTTTAGTCTTCAGTAAATTACGAATCACGCTCGTGCCTTTAGGAGGTTTTAAGAGAGGAAACAGACCATGTTATAGTTGTGGCTATTACTATTCGTTTTAAGTTTGACTTTATTATTCATTCTAAATTTGTTGGTTCATTTATCCATTTATAGTAACTTATACTCGTTTTAAGTTTGACTTTTCTTTTGAGTTCATTTCTGATCCCTTCAAGTTTTATTATTTCTCTTTACTTCTTTCAATAACTCTTTTTAAACTGAATCAGTCTTTTAACCCATAATAATTGTAGGAATATTTATAGTATTCTCAAACGTTTCTAAAAAAATAATAGGCAACAAAATAGCAATTTAGATTTCGAGATAAAGTTAGCTCTTTTTGTGCCAAGTCAGGCCTTAGAACGTTTTTATACCAAGCATGGGCTTGGTCTGTTTTCGTACATAGTTATTCCGTAAAAATACTATAAAATTTCAAAGCTTGGATGTAGCTCGTCATTATACCAAGTCACTCCACGAGAATGCTTCAAAATTTCATCCCTTGGATAAAACTCGTTTTTACACCAAGTTAGCTTTTAGAACCTCTACGAATCGCTCAACAATGGGTTTAGCTTGTTTATGTAGGGATTCAAACCTTATTTCTATTTTGTACCTGAGCCCCAACTTATTCTTTTTGGCTTCGAGTCAGAATTTAGGTTGTTGTTGCACCGCTTTGCTAAAAATGTGACAATAATAGAGGGAGGGGATGTTGAAAGGGCCACAAATCCTTTTTGTGCCTTAAACAGTACAGATTGAAACCGCTTTCGTGATTTTGCTTCAGAGAAGATGCAGCATGCCTACCATTCTGCTAAACCATTGACAATGGGAGGCGATGGGGGGGGGGGGACACCGTAGGGTTAAAGGGGCCACTTTGTACCTCCAGACATTTAAATTGACAGTATTGGCATTTTTTGGTTTAAACAAGATGTTATATAAATATATATGTATATATATATACATATATATATTTATATATATATATATATATATATATATATATATATATATATATATATATATATATATATATATATATATATATATATATATATACATATATATATACATATATATATACATATATATATATATATATATATATATGTCTGACAACTAAAGCTTTGGCAGGAGAGGGGGGGACTAGGTGCAGCTATAGCTTAGCTCTTTTTAACTCTTTTACTCATTTTTTAACCAATGCAAGACCTAGTGCGTTCTTGTGCTGAGTACTTAGTCGGTCAGTACTCGTTAGCTTGAACTTTGCTCATTTTAGTACTGAGCCAGTCTACACCCATGCTTTCAAATTCAACAGTTTGGGCTTATTTCAACTTTAAACTGATTCCCACCACTGCATGGACTTCGCTCGTCTTGGCATTTTAGACGTATCTTTTTTCCTTTTCCAAGTTTCCACGCTCATCTTTGGCCTTCAAATCATACATATAGAAAACTCTTGCATGGTTACAGATTAAAACAAAGTACAACATGTACATTTTTCCGGTAGAGAATCTGCAGCGAGGGAGGGGGGGCACAGGTCCAATTCATGACTCAAATAATACAGATTGAAATCGGTTCTAACAAGCTGCAGCTTGCCTAGCTGTTATGCTGAAATATATGAGTCATGAATCGACATTAGCGCAATTCAGGGACCGCACCCCAGGAACAGCGTGGTCATACTCACCCAAGGCCTACTTTTCGACTTCTCAATGATTTTGAATGAAGGGGTTATTTTACAATTATTGATCCAATGCCATGGGCCTCCGGTGGTATCCAGGGGTCAACAGGCGCGCACGAAGAGAGGTGAAAATCCCCTAAATCATTATTTTTTTTCAGAAAAGGGGTACTGAATCTCAGAATCTACGATTAAACCAAACCTTTCACAACTTTCTGCAACAATCTATTCATTTGGATTATCCCTAGGGTAAGAAATACGAACGAGACAAACAAATCTCTACTAAGTGAACGCTACTACGTTGACAGTGATATATAACTATGAAGCTTCCGTTTTAAATGGGCTACTTGCATAACTCGGAGGTGTTTATTCTAGGACTGCCCTGATCTTGCTGCTGTCAAAGGCACATTTTCGGACCTTTTGGCAATTCTGACAAAGCAATTGCCTTGAAATTTTTATTAAACATTATATGGTGCTGCGGGGCACATGAGGCCGTGAATGGACGTGTGTTGGTCTCCAGTTGGTTTGTACCCTTAATAAAGGCACTAGAACTTTGAATCTGCGACGCAATGAGCCCTACCCCAAGTACCTCCAACAGTATGTTCTATAAAATGGGGCTGAGGAAAAAACATAGAAACAACATGTGAAAGACACATAATGACGAGTCTCCCAGCCCTATTTTATTTTTCGACACTATTTTGTTAATTGACCTTTCTCAACTAGTCTTATTGGTTTTATTGACTACTCGTCATTAAAACTAGCTTTGGTGAGCTTTGGTCTGTCATGGGATGGTTATTAATATTGCTCACAATTGCCTAATTTTTTCATATAATCAATACTCTCATCTCAAGAACAATAATCATCATAAAAATAAGAAAAAATAGCAATAACAGTTCCTCTTAAATTAAGATAAGGGAGTAACAGAGAAAAACAAAGATAATTTTGTATGATCCGAAGCTGATCTGAAAAAAAATGGTAATCCAGTGTTTGGACCAGTGATTTTCAGCTTCCACAGAGACGCAAAAGAAGTCAATTTTTCAGTTAAAATATCTAGATTTGCCCATTTATCTATCCTTTTTTAAAGCTCAACTAGATTAATTTCCAATTTGATAAAAGGCGTGTTTAGTTTTGCATGACAATAAAAATAAAGGAATCACATACCATGGGAAAAAGAAGATGGTTGGCCTTGAAGCTCATACCAGAATCGATCTCCTTTTCTAACATTGCTGAATTGTGTGGCTATAATGCAAGCGAAAGTTGGTCCAAGGATACTTCCAGGTAATGCACGCTCTACAACACCACCAGACCACAAATCGATGTCCTCAGGATGCCTAACAAATTTGTACAAGTTGAGTAAAGTACAAAATAACTTTCAATAAATTTTAGGAAATCTAAACATATTAAGCATGAGATTAAACTGAAATATTTTCTCTCTGGCTTAATGGACAAGAAGAAAACAAAGACTACAGATATCACTTTTATAATTAAATTAAGTAATGACAGGTAGATTACTCAGTCCAGGTCCTCTTGAAAAATCAATTAGAAAGCCTTTTTCTACATATTTTGAAATCTTTTACACCACAAAATAAAATATTATCTCGCCATTTTGTTTTACTTATAGAGTTTTTACGGTGGCTTTCCAAGACCATGTTCAGGTGTCACACAGGGTTCAGTATCACATTGAACGAAGACATTTCTTGTACCAGTTTTATATACCAGACAAGTGCATTAAAGTTATGAGTGCAGTCTATGGGAATAATTGTACTGTGGTTAAGGTGGGAAGTGAGCTTAACAGTTGCCTTGGTGTGGAATCAGGAGATAACCAGGGTTTGACCCAACTCATGTTTATGTAAATTATTCGGAAGGATTTTTGTCATAAGGAACACAGCAAAATCTATAGATGAACGTGTTATCAAATCGGAGTGTAAAATATCTTAGATTTAAATTTTGCATACAGTTTAAACGTCCTAGGTAAAACTTTTAACAAAATCAATGATTTTTAGAGATCTTGAAAATTCAGGGTGTGCAAATTCAGGTTTGAAAACTAATATTAAGAAAATTAAGTGGCTTTGATAAGGAATAAATGAGGGCGATGAGGTGATTTTAGGCAACAAGAGAATGGACAAGTGGATAGCTCTGCTTACCTGGGAAGTGCTATTGAAAAGAGCATGGGTTTAGCAAAGACACAAAGAGCATAATAACCATGGTGCAGAGTGTTTCTTTTTAGTTGAAAAATTTTCTGGAATAATAGGAAGATAAGTCAGCAAACTAAGATTGGAATAATGGAAGCTAATAACCATGGTCAGGTTGGCTCTGAAACATGAGTGCTTCAAAAGGCTTAAGAATATTGTTGAAATGTTTTCCAGAGACTATTTTAAGGATAATATTATATATTCATTTGATTGACTGTAAATCAAACAAAAAACCACAGAACAAATATGGTTTGATCCCATTTTCTATGGCCATAATGAAAGTAATGATAAAATGACAAGGCCTTATTTTACAAATAAAGAATAATAGATTGCTAAGGACTGTGCTTTTCAACCATCCATCTGGAGCCAAACAGAAAGCAGTTCTTTTCCGAACGCATCGGAAGAGGTCATAAAGAAGGCTTTAAAGAAAACTGGAGTTTTATGGCAGGGGTAAAGAGTCAAGCTTTAAATAGATTGAGGTGGAGGAGGAGTGTGAACAGCGTTTAGACTGCTTAGTATTGCAGTAAGTTATTAATAGTAGTAGCAGTAGTAGCAGTCATGAAGTTGAATAGATAAAGCTTGAATAGATCGCAGTGGAGAAGGAGCGCGCACAGCTATAAGAAAGGTTAGGTCTGCAGCGAGGTGTCAATATCAGTAGTAGTCATGAAGCAGAGAAACGAGGCTGATTGAGATTATGAATATTGTGAAAGGAAGGAACTGGTCTATACCTTGACAGCTACATGTTGTTTATGTCTCAAATTCTTGACTTGGATCAATTTATAAGAGAACAAATGGTTGAATGAAAGTGTTGAATGAATGGTTGAATTTTTAAGAATAATATTTTTGTCAGTTTTTGCCGAATTTTACCATTTGTGGCAAAATTTGGGTATAAATAGGCTACTTAAAATTTGTACAACAAAACTCAACCTTACTGGTTTTTTCTTGGACAAATTTTTGTTCCAACAGACCTGGTTTTGTCTACGGTTCAATCTGTGGCTCCAAAAAATTGAGCAAGTAAAAAATTTATTTAACATTGATAACCCACTTTATTTTTTAGCTGTTGCTTTATTACAAAGATAATAATGATCAGAAGAAATACTACCAACTGCAAGTTATTGCAGTGTAATATTAACCAATTAAAGTAATGAATTTTAAATACCTGTACACGTTTTTATATTTAAATACTGTAGCATTGCTCATTGATCCAAGCAGGTCATCCCAGTCGTTGATTTCAGGTATTCCACAATATCTCCTAAAACAAAAACTAAAAGTGTAAAGAGCCATAATTCATAAATAAAGCAGCAGTTTAAATTGAACTATGAAAAACTTTTTTTTTTCATTTCCGCACTCATTTATTAATAATACTTAAAACTATAGTAAACATATTAAAATTATATAAAACAATAAATTATTTATATCAGTATAAATATTAAATACAAGATATAAAAATTGTTGGTCTACTCAATTATTGGTTGGTCTAAAACTAGAGATTCATTATGCAGTGCTTATGAGGGGCTAAGGATACTGCCAGGTACTGGATTAAGACAGTTTTATGCAACTTTGTTCAGTTTTAGGCTATAACACATCACAAATCTTTCAAGATTTGATACTTTAACAAATTTGATATCTTTGGTCCATAATTTAGAAAATGAATCTTCTATGGAGATTAATACTCCACTGGCTGTTTCAATCCAGTTGATTTTTTCTGCGCTTAATAGGGGGATTAGGAGGTGGAAACACATTGATCAGAACATAAGAAATGTTTTTGATGTTTCTTCATTTAAGAAATGCTTTTCAGCAAGTATTTATTTTAGTTTTTTGGAGAGGGGGGGGGGGGTAAATAAAAAAATAAATTAATAACTATGGCCTCTCTGGGTATGAACAGAATTGTCCATTTGATAAAATTTCTCTGCTATAAGGTTTTGTGATGCTGATTAGGAATTGTGCTGTGAACTGGCTATTACTTTTTGTTTCAGCATAAGTTTTTTACTTCTTAGAGAGACCTTAAAACTGTAGTTGTCACTTTGTAATAATAAATTTCTCTCTCTAAAAATAGATAAATAAAACTAGGGAGGGGTGATGTAAACTTCAATAGGTTTGCAGAAAAAAAAATTTAGTCTCTGTTTAAGGGTATGATTTTGGTTCTATTTACAACTTAAAACCCTATTTTTGAAAATAATTTGCTAAGAGAGCTAAATTAGCTAACAGTACAAAAATTGCAGGACATGATTCTGCATGAAGAAAAAGTTGTAAATTAGGTGCAAATTATCCAAGTCTTAGGAGCAATGGAGAAATTTCTATTGGTTTACAGATTTTTTTTAATTGTCTGTTGAAAGGTATGCTGTCTGTTCTATATGCCAGATGAAAGCATGTTTTTGCATCAAATTTGCTATAAGATTCAAAATAAGCTAACTGTACAAAAATTATAGAATGATTTTTAAAAAATTTGAGAAAAGGTTGCAAAATTATGCCCAAAGCATGCAAATCTCTGTAAATTACTTCTTGCCTTTAAATAGTAGTGAGCACAAGGGATTTTCCCCCAACTATACTTCCCTTATATCCAGTCTGACATAGAGAGGATGGCCAGTAAATAAAAAGAAGACATGATGAATTGATGAGTACCTATTCTGTAGCCATGAGTTAATGCAGTAACAAAAACGGATCCAAATATTTGAGAAATGGTAGCAACAGTGCACAAAGTGACAAGGAATTATTGAGGGACATTGTAACATAATATTGTACTGATTTTTTTTTTTTTTTACTTTGTAAATATTGCAGTTCAAATATTATGTAACTGAACATTTTTGTGTTCATTCTTTTTCAAATTTCACAAGATCAGAGGAAATACTACAGTTGAGCAGCTAGAGGTGCAATTCATTAGATAAATATTTTGTAATTTGAAAAGGATCATTAAACCAGAAGCAAAAATGAACTTGCCTATATTGCATGTAACCTGGAATGCCAAATTCTCTTGCCCTAAGGAGGTTGAATGATGCCAAATCAACTCCAAAAGGTGAGCCAGCTTTTTTGAATAGTAAGTTTGTGACCTTAAAATAAAAATTTTTAATCTAAACATGCCCTCAGCTTTTACAAACTTGACTATTCTACTTATTACATAGATTTATATTGGACTTATAAATTCACTATCATGCTGATAACTGCAACTATTGAAATAAAAATATTAATCTTTCAAAGCCAAGCCCTTTTTGATATTATCTGCTCTTTTTTCTTAATAAGGGTGAATATGAAATCATATTCACTCAAGCTGGTGTCTACAAAATTTCATGCAGCTGTGGGGGTCTTATTGATGGGGTATAATGAGATCCATGAATAAGGAGTTGTACACACATAGGCCCACTGCCTTAATTGGTACCTTCTCAAAAAAAAATAACTGAATGATAATAATAACTTTCTGCCACAGTACATCTCATTTTTGAGTACCCTTCACAAGTCAACCTTTGTGACCAGGCAAGACTTCTGACTTATTCTCCCCAATATACAAAAGGAAGAATCAGAATATCCATAGAGATTACTAAAAACTACCATAGCATTCACCCAGACAGTAGTGAAGTTAAAATGAGTAAAATATGGAACCTTGTCATACAGAGCTTGGAAAAAATTCCCAATACAAGACAAACCTCTGAGAGCTAATTCTGTCTCAACAGATGGCTGCAATTGTTGTAACTTCTAAAATACATATAGTACTCAATTGACTCAAGTATTATTTTTTTAATTCTTAAGTTTTAATTATTTCATTTCAATACATTTTTGCAGGGTCATATCCAGAATTTTTCAGGTGTACAAAAAGAATAAGGATGAAGAGATTCTGTGGACTTTGTCTAGGCCTAATAGTCTCAAATAAAAACTGTCATTTCTTCTTTTATTTTTAAGACCAATTTTTTTAGTTGGAGAAATGTCTTTTTGTCCTTTTTAGAAGAAAGAGGTTTTTACTTTTATGTTTATGACCAGTTTATAAGTTGGAGAATTTTTTTTTGAAAAGAAGTTGGTTAAAACCAGGTAGCCCCTCCCCCTTAATAGAGCCCTGCATTTATGTCTAAATATACTAGTCTAAACACATCTATGCAGCTAGAATGCAAGTGTGGGTGAAAGCAAGAATTATTCCCTGAATGGTCAGAACTGTAATTTCAAATTGTTGTAGTTTGTTTAGACACAAAGAGTTGGGAGACTTTAGTCATAGGCTCTTAATCAGAGGAATATTATTTAGGTAAAAGTTGGGAGCACTAGTATGATTCTGGCTTCTATGATGATTTCACATGAGAGTGATGAAAGAATAAAGCACATCCTGGATATTGACAGTGATTTATGCTTTAGTGAAAAACTTTAATTGTGAAATTCCTTTTAAAAACATAGACTAGTTTCTAAGCCTTTCATGGACTTCCTATAGATAAACAGGTGCATATATGCTACTAAAAGTCTTATTGGCTTGTTGGTAATTTTACATTTAAAAATGGCCACATATAAGAATGATATCTTAAATATTCATATCAAATGATAACAAATAAGATGAATTGCATAGTAGGTTACATAAAATGGGTAATGTTTATATTAATGAACTTTTCAGGTAGACATATCTAAGAAACAAACTTATCTCTACAGTTAGAATTGCATCCTGAATCTAAATTTAACATTCACTTGTATTGGAAATGAAGTGGTAAATATTTAATTTTGTCACAAGCTGTCTAGAGTGTATATTACTTTATGTAGTAAGATTCTGATGATTTCATGTTGTTTCTTTGTAATTATTAGAGAAGCACATCCATTTTTTAGCTTTCTAAAAGCCCTTTCCAACAAGACTAAAAATGCATAAAGTGGGCTTGCTTACAAGTACCATTACTTATAGAGCAAAGTGTATTAGTCCATGAGCCCTGCAGGCAGCAGGGCAAAGTCTCTATTCTATAGCCTATTTATTCAACACAGAGTGATAAAACTGAAAAAAAAGAAAAATAAAACAAAAAAAAACCTCAACAAGGTTTATGAAAGTCTGTATTTATTAGTATACAGACCTTACCCTGCTGCCCATGGGGCTAATGTACTAATATGCTTTACTCTATAAGTAATGTTACCTGTAAGCAAGCCTACTTTATATATTTTTAGTTTGCCTTATGGAGGAGAAGGGTCAAACAGAAATTTCTATAAATTTCCAGAAATTTAGATTCAGGATGCAATCCTGACTATAGAGGTAAGTTTGAACTTTATCAAATCCCTCCTTTAATGTCCAAGTATATACCCTAAATTGGTATAGCCTATAAGCTATGGGGATGGGGGTAAAGCTCATAGCCTATCTGATGCAAATACATGTTAAATTTGGATTCAGGACATAATTTGGACTATGGGGGTAAATTTATTTCTTAGCTACCTGACTATCCTGTTAATGCAAACATTATTCCATAAAATAAGGTCTTACCCTAAAGTAATTAGCATATTAACAATAATGCCACAGGGCTTGAATACATAGGGTAAGACAACCAGTACTGGGACACTTCAATCACTTTGCCTATTCTTGGACAGAATCTTTGGTTGGATTGCAACATGTTCAATACTGGGACAAAAGACAACAGATTTTTTGAAAGCAACACAGAAAAATTATGGATTGGGTGTCCAAGATTAAAGTCTTTTGTCCAAGTATTGGACATATTGTAATCCAATCAAAGATTCTGTCCCAGAATAGGCAGAGTGATCAAAGTGTCCCAGTACTGGTTGTCTTACCCTACCTGATTATTGTTTTGGTCCTTCAAAGAAGGAATATATGTAACTATAATGTTACATAAATGTAATATAATAACTTAAATTATAGCTGGAGCATTTAATAGCTTGATGTTTGCTTTTCAATGACATCCACCACACTCAGGGAGTTGTTGAGTTCCACCCTAAACCAGTTACAAACTTGGAATCCTGTTAAAGGCGTTAAACTTTAAACCTTGGTTTTTAGAATAAGGTCTTTTTCAAATGGTATTTGAACAGCTATATATGTCTCAAAATTTGTCAGAGGTTGCAATTATTATCACCAGCAAGTCACATTTTTGAATTTTGAATTCCTTGCGATTTGCTTCTTCAATATTGCCAAATGCAAAAAATCACCGAAAGTTAGATTGCATTTTTTGGGAAGTTTGAAAGGCTAAGGGTTTTGGGAAAGAAAAATTTTGGAGTAGATGATGGGGATGAGCACTGGGTGGAGATCAAATGGTTAGCTCCTACCATAGAGATAAAATAAGAATAGAAGCAAGTTTCGAAAAATTCCTAGATCTAATTTTGCTACTTGAGTCAGAGTACCAGATTCTTAATCATGAACAACGTGAAATGTTTTTACTTCTGATGTATGGAAGATGTATGAATTGCTTTCTGTGATGTCTTGATTGAGACCAAGTCATTCGAGTTTAAGTACTTCGTGCAACCCGAAAATTGTAAAAGTACTCACTTCACCAGTAACAAAGTCATCCATAGCCTGTGCGACTTGGTTTGACAGCCCAATATAATACTGATCCATAACTCCTGGTTCATATAGCTGGAAAGGTTGTCTTATTAAATCTGAAAGTCTTGTAGAAGCTGAAAAAAAAATCGCAGAGAACCTTAATAGACTGATTAAACAAAATCTTGAACAACTTAGTAGCCTGATTATAAGTTACCTCATAAAAGCTCTTTCAATGAAAAAAGAATTTGTGGTTGTCAAATCAGACCCTATTTTGTCAATGAAAATACTTTTTCAAAACATAACTAGATCAGCCATCCGGAGTATCTTGGCACTTTATAGGTATCATTAAATCTTGCATAGAGTTTATCAGTCTTTTTTTATAGTGAAACCCCTCTGAATCTTAAGGCAAGCTTTTAGGCCCCATTAGAGCAGGTTAAAAACTTTTTACTGAAGCACTACTCTACAAGTGTGCCATTTTAGATAATTATTAGAATTTCTTTCTACATCCAATCATTGCAGCTACGTCTTCTATTATCAGAGGTGAGTTGGCTCCAGATTGGAAGCCCTTGGTTTAAAATACAATTGCTGATTCCCCTATTTAGGTTACCTTGGAATAAAACAGAATTAAAAGGGAGAATAATGACAAAAACAAGCGTCCTTTTTAAAGAGTTAAAACTGAATTGATTAGAACAAATTTATTGATTTTAAGACATTACTTGTTTTCATCCAGGGAAAATAATCATTATCTTGATTTTATTAAATATTATGGTAAAAAAAGGGTTCAAAAGTTTTATCGTTGAAGAAAAATATTTCATTTTAAAGATAAATACTTCAGGCAAGGTAACACTGAAAACTTTAGGGTTTGAGAAAGCTGGCCCCGAGCTGCTATTCGTGAATTTTTTTCTTTAAGCGTGTTTTAATATTCTTCAATTTCTTTTTATTTCACAGTTTTGTTTACTTATTTAAATCAAATTTCTTTTATTCAACTTTTGGCTTATTATTTGACTCTATCTCTGCTCTTTTCAGATTTTAATTCTACAATTTACCTCTCTAAGAAAAATGATTTTTTATACTTAATGCCTGTCCATTTTTAATTAGCATAAGCCCCTCAGCCCCAAGGGCAAGGACTCTAAATTACGCAAATTGGCATCGTTCACAGACGGGTCTCAGAGTCAAAAATAAGCGGCAATAATGGGCTTTCCGATCGGCTTGAAACTTTTGAGGATCGTTCCCTGGGCCTTGAAGACCTCAAATTTTTGCTGGAAATGGGGGAGGAGGTTAGTCAGAGAACCAAATATGGCACACCAAATTTTTGTGATCTTTCCGAAAAACACACCCGTAAGTGCCCAAAAGATGGGAACCCTAATGTGTCAAACAAAACTTAAGAATGGTGGCAAGGGCTCTCAAAAACAGAGTGAAAAAAATACCAAAGGATTTTTCAGACTGACTCGACAGTTATTTCCTTGAGCTCCTGGGCCAAAGGGACCTCACAGCACAAGATAAAATTGATGAGAATATATTGTTATGCCTGAAAATGGGCCCAAAAACAGAGGTAAGAAATTTTTTTCTGAAAAGTTTGGAACTTACATTCGTTAGTAAGTGGGCCAAGAGAAACCTAATGCAAAAAAATAGGCTGGATATAAAATTTTAGCTTAAAGTCCTCGGGCCAAGGGTATCCTAACGCAAAGGAACGATTGAAAGAAAATGTTCAGATTAGACAAAAAAAGAAGTAAGATAAAAGCCCGGTGTTTTTCCAAACAGCTTGAAACTTATACCCGTAAGTCTCTGGGCCAAGGGGACTTTTAATACATTAAAAAAATTAGCTAGGCCTTACGACTCCCTAAAACTGGGATACGAAGAAGGGCCAAAAAAATTTCTCTCGAACAGGCAAACACTTCAATCCGTAATCTCCTGGCCCAAGTAAACCACAATATAAAAAATAAGAAGGGGGAGCAGGCTCAACAAAATTAAGGTTGGACTTAAGGCCAATAGACCTTGCTTTCGATTGTCTTGAGACTTGTATTTGTCAGTCTTTGGGCCAAGGGGAAGGGATCCTAATGCACAAAAATCTAGGTTGGGAGGAGACCTCCAAATTTGGTGTAAAAAAAAGACTAACAATTTTTTTTTTAGATTTTAGACGATTATTCATTTTAAATTCAGTCAATTTTAAGTTTCATTTATTAATTCTTAGCAATTTCTATTTGCATTAAGTTTAATTTATATCTATGATTTTAATTTTGCTAATTTTATGTTGGAGTTCCACTTTTTTATTACTTTCTGTTCATATTGGGCTTCAATTATTCATTCATTGTGGTATTTGCTACTTTAAATTTTGAAGTGATTATTCATTTTAGTTTCTGCTCGTTTCTAAGTTCATTTATTCATCCATGCTAATATCTATTATTTTGAATTCGGACATAGTCATTCCCTTTAATTTCCATTCGTTTTAGATTTGATCTATTTTCGTCATAGTTTCTGTTTATTTTGCGGTCGATTTGACTTTATTCCTACTCTTTTAGTATAAATCAACACGTTTCTTTGAAAGAGTTTATTTTTAACTTTATTAGAATTATTTCGCTTTGTTTTTTTTATCTGACCTAGCTTTGCAATGGGCTAGCTGTAGGAATATGGAAACTCTTTCAGATTTTTTGCTAAGAACCAAAACGGTTCATTACAACTTCAATTTTTGGTAAAATATGAATATTCAGTCAAAACACCATAGCTTTTTGTAAAGATTAGTTTTTAATTTGCGTGAATAGAAAGGGAATTTGTAGTAGAAGAAGGACTGAAAATTGGCGAGATTATTTGTCTTCGAGGAACTTTAGCCGCTTTCGCTAGTTTTGTGTAGACAATCATGAATATAGACATATCTTGTTGCATCAATTTGTTAAAATAATTTTTCGTAATGTTCTTTTTTGTTGTAGCAGTTAGTACCCTTAAATAAATGCATGTCTAGGTCATTTAAAAAAAGGAGCCATGTTCTACTAATTGGTGCAGGAAACCGATTCAGTCACTTTTTTACAAGAAATTTGTCTTCATCAAATTATACCGGGTCTTGTCTCCATAGACCAAAAGTTTTAACCCAATCCAAGACGAAACAACAGTTAGGCCTATTTTCAGGCTGTTTTCATAAAACCATTACCGATTCGTTTATTCTTCATTTGATCCCACTTGACCTTCACATTAGGGATGTAATTGAATAAAAGAACCAAATTTTTAGTAAAAACAAGTCAACAGTAATATTACAAGGTAAAACAAACCGAAAGTGTACCATACATGGTGGAGGCTGCTCTCTCCTCAACCGCCCGCTCTTTACAATTTTATCGTAACAACACACGTTTAACACCTTTACAAGTTTAATCGTAACGCTAAAGTGATACTTTAAAATAATTGTTATTCCAATTCAAAGCCTTATGTTTGACCAGTCATTCTTACAGAATTAGGACAAAAGCAAAATTTAGCGTAAAGAGCGGGGATTGACGAGGGGACAATCTTTTTCATATACAGATTACTTTTTGTTTGTTTTAATGGTCTTTACTTTCATTTAAAAAACTTATTAGCTATTATTTATCTTACTCTTTAAGATCACATCAAAATTCACCATAAACACAAATACGGCAACCAGTCCCTTAAACCCAAACCTTCAAATTCGAATTTAATTTTGTAGCACAGTGCCTCAAGAAAAAGAGCTCATTTAGTGTACTAAACATTAAACGCGCAATCTTCCTAACATTCACTCACTACATAACAAGAATGAGACATTTTTATGGCACTTGTTATCAAGTGACATTAACGATCGCAAATTCTATCGGTCTGTCTGTCGGTCCTGGTTTTGCTAGTTTAGGCACTTCGAGACAAGGTAGGACGATGAAATTTGACAGGCGTATCAGGAAACAGACCAGATTAAATGAAAAGTAGTCGTTTCCCCGATTCGACCATCCGGGAAGAGTGGGGGGGACGGTTAATTCGGAAAAATTAGAAAATTGAGGTATTTTTAACTTACGAACAGGTGATCGAATCTTAATGAAATTTTACATTTAGAAGCATATTGTGTCTTAGAGCTCTTATTTTAAATCCCGACTGGATTCGTTGACATTAAGAGGAGTTGGAGGGGGAAACCTAAAGTCTTGGAAAAGGCTTAGAGTGGAGGGATCGGGATGAAACTTGGTGGGAAAACTAAGTCCTAAATACGTGATTGACATACCCGGAGCATATCCGCTCTCTTGGGGGAGTTGGGGTAGGGTTAATTCTGAAAAACTAGAAAAAATGAAGTATTTTCAACTTACGAAGGAGTAAATACCTCAATACCTTCGGTGATTAAGATCATCAGATCTTAATGGAATTCCATATTAGGAGGACCTCATAACTCAAATCTCTTATTTTAAATCCCAACCGAATCCAGTGTCACTGGGGGGAGTTGGGGTGGGGAACCAGAAATCTTGAAAAACGCTTAGAGTGGAGAGATCAGGATGGAACTTGGTGGAAAAATAAGCACAAGTCCTAGATACGTGATTGACATAACCGAAACTGAATCCGCTCTCTTTGGGGGAGTTGAAGGGGGTGTTAATTCAGAATAAATTAGAAAAATTGAGTATTTTTAACTTAAGAACGGGTGACCGGATCTTAATGAAATTTGATATTTAGAAGGAACTCATGTCTCAGAGCTCTTATTTTAAATCCTGAATAGATCTGGTGACACTGGGGAGAGTTGGAGGGGGGAAATCGGAAATCTTGGAAAACGCTTAGAGTGGAGAGATCGGGATGAAACTTGGTGGGCACAACAACCAAATGTGTTAGATACGTGATTTACATAACTAGACTGGGTCCGCTCTCCTTGGGAAGTTAGGGAGGCCTAGTGATTTGGCGAGTTCAGTGCTTCTGGACGTGCTAGGACGATGAAAATTGGTAAGCATGTCAGGAACCTGCACACATTGACACATTGGGTATTTATAACATACGAGTGGGTGATTGGATCCTAATGAATTTTGATATTTAGAAGGACCTCGTGTCTCAGAGCTCTTTTTTTAAATCCCGACCGGTATTAAGGCCCTGATTCTCCCTTTAAGTTAATCTATTGATTCTTAGAATTTTGCTAGAGGTTATGCCATGTGAGCTCTTGGCTCTTCCGACCTCGTCACAAGGGCCATATGAGCTCTTAGCTCTTGTGCAACTTCCATGTTGCACAATATTTGTTACATGTTCAGTATAATTCCGATTTCTGAAACGGTGTCATTTTTCATGCTGAAATAGCTTTTGATGACGAACTTTAAGAATAATATATTTTGCACATTTAGAATCAGCACAAATAAAAGATTTTCTTTGCTGTATATATTCTATTCAAAACATCGTTTCTTTGAGTTACTGTTTGCTACTACTAATCATTTGCTCTCTTAAAGGTGAAGGAGGCCTCCTACTCCATCTTACGTCCGTAGTTATTTTTATATTCAAGTTTAGTATTCATAAGACAATGGTTAGGGGATTACAATCATCCCTGAAAAAATTCAACAATTTAAATGTTTGTTAAGAGAGAGAGGGTTTAAAATATCTGCAATTAATTATAGGATCCTCATTTTATGGTTTTCAAGGGGGAATTATTCGAAAAAACCTGTTTTAGAAAGATGTTCACAATGGACAATGATAAGCCGGTAATGCCCCCGATAAAACAAGAAGACATTGAACAATGTATATACACAGGAAAATGAGAAATATCCCCATTCAAATCTAAAGCAAAGATCCTGACAATATTTGCCTCCTACCTCTCTCCCCAATAAAGTTCTTTGCGTTGCTCATGCCTTTTCATCTTTGTGGTGGTTGGTATGTGACTGTAATGTTTATGTTACAAAATATAGACTGTTTGCAATAAGTGGACACTAGCCCCCCCCCCCTATGGCACCAATAGTACATACATATTGCAAGCATTACTTCAAACTATGGGGGAGGGTTAGAGATCAATTTTAAGCCCACTCCCCAAAACCTCCTTCTATATATATCTGCCTCAAAAACACCTAAAAAATGGACATTAAAGCACTGTTTCCATCACTTACAAAACACTCCTCCCTCCTGCACAAAGATCCACTAGTTCTCCTTTATAATAGCTCATATAGAATTATACATCAATATGTATAGCTTTAACAAGCATCAAGTGAATTAAAATAGCTAAATTTTTATCTTGAAAATAAAATTATATATTAACCGCTGGTTTTGTGTGAACTATGTGACTTCTTAGGAACGAATGCGCTACCGTCTGACAATACTGCCTCACTCGGAAGCTCAATGCATCGTTTTCAATTAGTCCAATTCGATTGGCTATCTCAGAATTCCTGATCAATAGCCACTAGTTCCTCTTAGGCACAAAATTGTAGATTCGTCCCACGAAATGGCACGAAACACTACTCTTTTTGGCTACTTAAAAAGGGGACTATGATCTTTTCTTTTCGTTTCAATGAAAATTCTCCCAATTTCCTACATCTATCAGTTAGGCATGATCAACCTTGTAAAAAAAACAAAAAAACCAGACGCATCACTTTGTATAAAGACATAAATCCATGATCTTCCCTCTAATAAAAAAAAGGCGAAATTAGTCCTTTTTACTGATACGAGCTTAAAACCCCTACAGTATGGTTCTCTCATATACTTAGGAGAAGTTTAGAACTACCTGCGACAAATTCTAAAACGCTTTCTAGGTAACTTGCTTGTCTGCAAAAATATTAACTGAAAACAGCTTCATAGACGTCATTGGCCAAAGCATCATACAAGCCACTCAACCTAGGACCATGAAACATCTTCTTCAAGTAGGACTCACTATGATTATTTTTATCGCAATTTTTTTTTAGGTTACCCCTTTTTATTTCGTACTTTCCCTAGACTAAAAAGCTCACTTTGATTTAAAGAGCTGTGTTGAGGGGGATTGCAGCTCTCCTCACATTTAGGGCAACCCTATGTATGCTATTACAATCGAAATAAGTCAGAGGCAACGCTATAGCGTAGCCTATAGCAAAGCCCATAAGGTTTAAATGTTTTGTTATATTTTATTTTCCCCAGAGGCATTTCGTATGGAAGGGGTGGTCACATTGGAAGTCCTAATAGATTTTTTAAGAGTAAAAAATGATCGAAGGGCAAATACCCCCCCCCCTGTCCTACTACAGCCGTTTTTCTTATAACACATCCGACCAAAATTTGTAGATACTTCATTTTGTTCAAAACAGCTAAAAGATGAAATAACTATGCCTCTAGGGTTAACAAAATCCCTACAACCCCCAGGCCAAGAGCTGTAAATATAAGGTTTTTATGGAAGGAGTGGTCGTTTAAACTTCGAACTATGCTCATTTGATTTGCGATCAAAAGTTTTAACTCTTTTAACTCCCCCACGCCCCTTTTCCCCAAATACTTCCGATCAAAATTTCGATATAGCCGATTTGTTTAAAATAGTCCAAAGGTCGAAGAACTACAATTCCTAGTTTAATAACCCCCCCCAGCCCTTGGAGTAAGAGCTAAATTTTATGCTAGTTGCCCATTGTTAACATAAAAGCTTTTTCTGGAAGTTGTAGTTGTATTAATTTTGGAGGGGCTCATACGATTGGACATCAAAAGTCTTAGTTCCTTTTTTAAGAGACCAAAAGTGATCGAAGCTATTAGCTTGAAACTTTCAGGGCATCCACTACTACTGTTACTATTTTGGCTGTAAATGAGGCTTAAGAATAGCAGATATAAATTCCAATAGTAATTAAAACTCAAAACGACCAGAAATTACTATTATAGAATATACGAAACCCGAAATGAAAATAATCATATCAATTAAACACACACCTGGTACTAAAGTAAAAGAATAAATAACTCTTAAAAGGAATAGAACTTTAAACTTCTAAAGGCGTTACCTGAACAAAGCAAGGTCCATTATAAGGCCTGTGAAGCACTATAAATGATTTGTTAGGAAACAATGGGGATCAAAAATACGAGAGAATACTTACTTATATGTTTATGACTTCTACTCCATCTTTCCACATTTGTTGGGAGAAGTGAATGTCCGAATCGGAAAGCTGCAGTAGCAAATGCTCCAATTATCCCAGGATTTACGTTCTTATCATAACCATTCCAGTATCCCTATTTTTGAACATTTAAACAACTTAGTACAGGGAAACAAATTGATACAAATAAAACAAGAACAGATTAAAGAATAAGATTATTTCATGCCTGGGAAGATAAAAAGCTTTTTCAAGTACACAAAGTTGACATAAACCTATATTGTAATTTACCATTTTAATCAAATCAGGCCATATGCGTCTAAACAAATAGCCAAATATTTGAACCCTATGTCTAATTTTTTTCATTTTATATCTTAAACTTCCATAAAATTTCACCTATCTAACTGAATTAAAGCTTTACATATTGTATTGAACTTTTGGAAAGGATGAGTGCCAATCAAGAGTAACAATAAATCTTTTTAAGGCTTGGAAAGAGCCCACGTCACGCTCAGAGAGCTGCCGTTTAAGACTTAAAAAAATCTGATCTGACAAAATTTCACTGACAGGCAACACCTGTCTCTTGTATAATTGACACATATTTATTACACATATAGACTTTTTTAACTCACACTAATATGTCCCAAAAAAGGAACAATAAATATATAAAATTAGATTATATAAAAGCTAATACCAGCTACCTTTATCAGTCACGAATGTGGGGCATTTTTGCCAAGCATAAGGATTTTTATTTCTTATAGTCTCTATTATCATTTTTTGGCTATTACGAATTCTCATGGGCTATTACACATGATACACGAAACTGGTGCATGTGCCAAATCGTTAAACTATTTGTTTATTCCCTGTATTAAAGTTTTTTCAATGATTATATTTCACCGTTTATTGCTACTTTAGTCAAGGACATGTTCTTTGAACCTAAGCCATCTTATTTACCATCCTATGAATTAATATTTTGTACTGCTGAATGTCCTTCCCTTTTCTAAAAAAGGCTGATAATGTATTTTCTGTAAACTTGTATCGCTATCACTTCCTTGATTTGCCTGGTCGGAAATTATTGCGAGAGCTGCCTTCACACTTGTTGAAGTATTTTGGCTCACACTTCAAGAACTGTCTGAGCTCCCCGTTAGTTACTTAGTCTCTGTGTGTTGTGATAGCTCGGTGATGTAGACATATAGTCTTGAACGCCAAAATCTTGAGTTCATCCTTTATCAAAAGGAACAATTTATTTAAAATGTAGACCACGAAGCCTTATGACAGTTCTGAGTGTGTTTAAAACTTCGTAGCTGTAATTATAAATGATAACTCTCATTGATGAATGAGAGTATTCTTTTGAAACTTAAAATTTCTCAGTTCATTCAATGCTCTCGTCAGAGTAAGACGCATTCAAGACCTCTATGCGGATTTATGTGAAAATTAAATAAAAAAAAAAGTTTTTTCAACTGAAAGTAAGGAGCGACATTAAAACTTAAAACGAACATAAATTACTTCGTGTATGAAAGGGGCTGCTTCCTCACCAACGCCCCGCTCTTTACGCTAAAGTTTTTTACTGTTTTAAAAAGAAGAGTTGAAAGAAAGAGTCAAACTTTAGCGTAAAGAGCGGGGCGTTGGTGAGGAAGCAGCCCCTTTCATATACGAAGTAATTTCTGTTCGTTTTAAGTTTTAATGTCGCTCCTTACTTTCAGCTGAAAAAACTTGTTTTTTTATTTAATTTCTGAACGTTTTTGAATCAATGCATGTTTTAATTTTGGCTCTCCGCAGAGTAATAATTAAAACGAAATTTGCATTTTTTTTTTTTTTTTTTGGCTAAATGGCTTTCTCATAATTTTGATCGAATGATTTTGAGAAAAAAGAGCGGGGGAGGAAGCCTGGTTGCCCTCCAATTTTTTGGTTAATTAAAAAGGCAACAAGAACTTTTAATTTTTTACGAATCTTTTTATTAGTAAAAGATATACGCAACTTATAAATTAGCTTACAAAAATAATTTTTTATTCTCATGTTTTTATTACGCATATGAGAGGATTCGCCCCCTCGTCAGTACCTCTCTCTTTACACTAAATCTTAAATTTGTCCCAATTCATTAAGAATGACCCCTGAATCACAAAAGCCATAGAATAAATAGTTGACATTACTAAAAATACTTTAGCGTAAAGAGCGAGGAATTAGGAGGAGGTGAGCCCCAACTATGGTTAATAATTTCTGTTCGTTTTAAGTTTTAATGCTGCTCCTTACTTCCAGCTGAAAAAAACTTTTTCATATTTATTTTTTCATTGTTTTTTTTTAAATAATGCTAGTAAATCCTGCGCTCCCTTCATGGAAATTTTCTTCCCCCATGACAAATTCCTGGATAGAAAGTTACCCAAGTATATCTCCCTCTTCTCAACCCCTCCCCCAACCAAAAAATCCTCCTGAAAACGCCTGTACACTTCCCAATAATCATTACTATATGTAAGCCCGACGAGTAAGTCGTCTCCAAAGACATAGTTATAAGATTTTTCGACTACGCTGAATAAAATGGCTATCTCAGAATTTTGATCCGTTGACTTTGGGAAATAATTAGCGTGGGAGGGGGCTTAGGTGCCCTCTAATTTTTTTGGTAACTTAAAAAGGGCACTAGAACTTTTCATTTCCATTAGAATGAGCCCTCTCACAACATTCTAGGACAACTGGGTCGATACGATCACCCCTGGGAAAAACAAAACAAAAAACAAACAAACAAATAAACACGCATCCGTGATCTGCCTTTTGGCAAAAAAATACAAAATTCCACATTCTTGTAGAAAGGAGCTTGAAACTTCTACTATAGGGTCTCTCATGCGTTGAATCTGATGGTGTAATTTTCGTTAAGATTCTATGACTTTTAGGGGATGTTTTCCCCTATTTTCTAAAATAACACAAATTTTCTCAGGCTCGTAACTTTTGATGCGTAAGACTAAACTTGATGAAACTTATATATTTAAAATCAGCATAAAAATGCGATTCTTTTGATGTAGCTATTGGTACCAAAATTCCATTTTTTAGAGTTTTGGTTTCTATTGAGCCGGGTCGCTGCTTACTACAGTTCGTTACCACGAACTGTTTGATATTATTTCAAGAACTTTTGGATACTCATTCAATGCCGAAAATATTATTTCAAGAACTGTTGGATATTTAGTAATACGTGTTAATATTTGGATATTAGTACAATATTAATGTACAATGGGACGTAAAAGGAAAAATCCGAAACGAGAAGGTATGAATATTTCATTAGACACCTCAGATGGTAGCTTCAGCTCGAAACCGGAAATATCAATTTAGGTAATCTTACTACAAGGGTTGATAATCTGGATAAAGAACATTCGCTTCTTAAAGATAAGATGGTTAATAGTGAATTGAAAATTGGAAAAATTGAAAATGATACATCCTGCCTCAATTTGCAATTAAAAACTTGTACTGATGAATTAACAAAGTTAAAAAGAAAAAATGAAGATTCAATGTGTCGGATTGTGAAATTGGAAGCCACAAGTTAGAAAATAATATCATCATACGGAATGCAGTTTGCGAGGATATTGATAAGGCTAAAGCTTTATTCACAGAAGTTGTTCGCCATGGATTAGAATTGCCTGAAGTAAATTTTACAATTTCGCAATATGACCGAAATCGTAAATTTTACAATCTCGCAATATGACCGAAATCGGAAATTTTCAAAGGTGACACTAAATAAAAAAGACAAGAAGTCTCCAGCTGGGGCTGGAGGACTGCAAGGGATACAATTGACACTTTTCTATCGACACCTGATACGGACATATTCGGTTTATGCGAAACTTTTTAAATGAATTTTCAATTAAAAGTATTCAAGTTGATGGTTATCAATTGTTTCATGTTGGGAGAAGTATGCAAAAGAAAGGTGGTCTTGGTGTTTTAATTAGAAGTTGCATACCAGCCCGTCAAGACTAGATTTTTTGCCAATGAATATTGAAATGTTATTTGAATCTTGTGTTGTTGAATGTTTTTTTTCCAAATAATGAGAAGATTCTAATCGCAGTTATTTACCGTAGTCCGTCAGCTAGTCAGATAGAATTTAGGAATTGTTTTGAAAAATTCTTAGATAAATTAGTCTTAATACTTCTTATCTAGTTATGAGAGATTTTAATATTGACTTAATGAGCCTTGTTTCTGCTAATCAGAATAGACTGGATAGTAACCCTTTGAGGTTTTTAGAATGTCCGGTATCTCATGGATTACATCCTGTAGGCTATGTCTTGTACCATCCAGAATAACTGATACGTCATATTCACTAATTGATAATATTTTTTCACCTGAAAGTGCTGTTAGTACATCTGTCATTCCTGATGATTCATCTGATCACTGCATACTTATGGCTGATTTTTCACTATATTTCCCGTATAATGAAAAGAAGTCAACAAAGCGAAGAGACTTTGGGGAAAAAATTTGTTAAAATTAAAAGAAGCACTCGGTGACGTAGGGTGGAGTTCAGTAATTGATGAAATGGATCCAGATGAATCCTTAGATAACTTTTATAATATATTGACTGAAAAGCTTGATAAATTTTGCCCGTATAGAAATCTGAAAGGAAAGAGGCACACACCAAGAAAACCATGGGTAAATGCATCGCTTTTGAGATCCATTAATGAAAAAATCGCTTATATAAAATTAAAATGAAGTATCCCACTGAAATAAATATAATGCGTTTTAAAAACTATAAGAATCTGTTAGTAAGGATTCTTAGAGAAAATGAAAGAGTGCATCATGAGAATTCATTTAAAAATTCTGATTCTCCTCGAAAAACTTGGAATTTAATTAAGGATAAAATTGGAAAAAATAAAAAGTTATCACATCCTGAGGTATTAATTAATATAAATGGTATAGAAGTTAGAGAACTGCAAGATGTTGCTTATATGTTTATGATTATTTTGCTGGTGTTGGTCGAGCAATTATTTCAGCAGGAATAGATTTGTCCCCTTACAGGTCGCATAAAGAATATTTACCCCCCAATGAATGTACGAGCATATTTCTGGCCCCTGTTAGTTTTGCAGAATTCCATAAGATTATCGAAAATATAAAAACCGGTAATTCAGTGGGATATGATGAAACATAAACAAATTTGTTAAAGAGTATTGCCGGAGTTAATTTTGAACCACTTATCCACATTTTCAATTTGAGTATCAATTCAGGTATATTTCCCAGTAGATGGAAAATTGCCCGAGTAATTCCGTTGTATAAACAAGGCGATAAATCTGATGTGAGTAATTATCGTCCAATTGCAATTTTATCGCCATTATCTAAAGTGTTTGAAAAAAATTTTAAAGAAAGGATTTCTAGATATTTAGATAAAATAAATTTCTTTACCAAATATCAATTTGGTTTTAGGGCAAACCGTTCGACAGAACACGCAGTTGCAGCTCTTTTATTAGAAATAAATGATTGTTTAGATGATGATTTCCATGTGGCTACTGTTTTCTATGATATAAAAAAAGCATTTGACACTTTAAATCATGAAATTCTTCTTGACAAAATGATAAATTCAAGCATAAGAGGGAAAGGATTACAAATTATTAAATCATACCTGTGCGGACGCAAAATCACAGTAGATGTCGGTGGAAAAATGACTAATTTAAAAAGTCTTATTGATATTAGTGTCCCCCAAGGCTCAGTATTAGGTCCACTTTTATTTTTGATTTATATTAATGATCTTCCATGAGGTTTGCATGAGAATATTCGCCATGCAATTCTATTTGCAGATGATACAGCTGTAACAGTTAAAGCTAGGGATCCATCGACATTGATCGAATATCTGACTACAAGTGTTACCTCAGTAATCGATTTACTTCGACTTTAAATCGATTACCAAATTTTACAAAAACTAATTTTATGGTTTTTGGTCGTTCAAAACGTGCCACTCGAGAGATTTCTTCTCAGGAGCTTCAGGTTGGTGATCAAAAAATTTGTAGGGTCCAATCACATCGTTATTTAGGAGTTTCTCTTGATAACCTTTTGTCATTTCATAATCATATTGAGTATTTAAGATTAAAACTTGCTCAAAATATTGGGTCGATGTATCATGTGAAGAATATTTTTCCCTTTACCATTTTAAAAATAATTTATCATTCTCTAATTACTTCTTATTTGAATTACTGCTCAGTTGTATATCTTAATACATTTTGGAAGCATATAAAACCCTTACAGGTACTACAAAATAGGGCAATAAGAATACTTGGAAATTTTTTACATCGACCTTCAAAACTTGAAAATGTTTTTGAAACTAAAACATTATTCCTCTTCTTAAATTTGTTAAACTTAAATGATATACGAGTATTAAATACTTCTATATGGCATTTTCAGTTTCAAAATTCTAAAAATTATTTCTATGACAAATCTGTGACAAATTTCTATGACAAAATCTGTTAATTTTACTTCCTCGTTCGGATTGTCGGAGGTCTAGGATGTACCGAAATCCTTTTGTAAGTTCTGAAAGGTCAAGGTTGCCGATTAGGTAGCAAATACCCTTCTGTATTTGGTACAGGATCATTCTGTTTGATCCATCCCAAAAATCTCAATTAAATTTAAAAAAGCAAATATAAAAAACTGTTTGCTAAAATTTTGATTATTCACCATTGATGATGATTAAATGATTGATCTTCTAAATTACTGATGAAAATTAAATTATTTGATCTTCTTATTTGTGTGTTTTGATTTTGTGTCCCTGTATCTGGGATGGCCTCCCACGCCCCTCCTGCCCGATATTTATTTATTTACTTACCCTTGTTACTTCTCTTTTATGAGTTTTTTCTATTTTGTTTGTCTTTTGCCATGTTAAATTCTGGAATCGTTATTACGATGAGATGTTGATGTTTTTTCTATGTTTTTGCACTGTCCCAGCCTTACGAGCTCTGCTCTCTGTTGGGGCATAATATTGTTTTTGTGTGGGGCATAATATTGTTTTTTAAGTTGAACAAAGAAAAGTTGAAAGTTGAAGTTGAAAACAGGTCCCCTTTTAAAGGTTCTTACAGTGGTTTTTACCACGTTTATTGAAGAAAGCAGGTTACCAATGTAGATAAGACTCAAATTACTTACTCAAATATGTCTCCATTTACAGCGAAATATTCATTAAAAAAAACCACTGCAGTGCGTTCAAGATCATAAATTCTAAGGAAATAAATTCTAGTTTCTAAGGAAGAATCGACTTGCCTAAATTTGGCTGGATTTTCAGCATAGCTTTTGGTGTTGATAATTATCAAACACTGGTTCACACACTTAGTTTAACTAGTATTATTTCAGTAGCTCAACGACAAGGAGTTACAAGTAAAACTACTATTAAAGCCTAAATTATCGTGGTTGACCCTTTAAGGACAACCCAATAAATAACGAACCCTAGCCCTTACTAGCCTAAAATTTGAAAACACGTTTTGAAAAGACTTTCAATTGTGGAATAGTCGCCATTTGAAGCTGATTCAAGAATGGTAACCATTATTTCAATTAATCTTTGTGGTAAAAGTTTTATTGTGAAAACGAGTTTGTGGAAATTTTGAAAAATAGCCTTAAAATCTACTAAAATGGTGTTGTATTGACTAGAGAACTACACCACTGGGAGGTGTAAAACTCCCTTTTAGGATAATTACAGTCCCCCAAATGGGTAACAAGGAAAATCACTTTTTCATATGAGATGCATCCTTTTTATTCTTTTTTGTCGCTGCTAGTGGAGGGCTGAAGGGACTGAAGCGGTGCTGAAGGATTCATTTGAAAGAACGTTGCTATTTCTAGTGCCTTTTATAAGAAGATGTAACCCATGTATCTTTTGACAAGGGTACAATGTCACACTTTATTGATTTTGTTACCTGGTTTCCTGAAATGCTGTCATTTTACTTTTTAAATAACTTAATCAAATAGCTTCTGAAACAAGAAGAGTCAGCTATATGTCTTCTTGCTTACTTTTTATGACAATAAACGTCTAAAATAAAAAAAAAATCGAAAATTTGAAAAAAACAAAAATGGAGAAGCTGCGTTTTTATTTATGAATTTCTTAGAAAAAAATCCAGCAAAAAGGCCACTTGGTTATGGTTACTAAGTTCATGGTTGCCCTTATATGAGCAACGGATCAAAAATCGAACCCCAACCCACAGTAACCGAAAATTCAAAAACTGATCGATAAGAAGAATTGTCAAATGAGTAAGAATTGTCACTTTGAGCTAATTTAGGAATGCCAACTACATTTTTGACTTATGCATTTTTTTTGTAAGTATTAAATCATAATATTTAGAATAAAACGTACATTTTGATAAAAATTTCATCTTCATGTACAAGGCAATATAACGCACATTTCTTTTGACAGGATTTGGCAAGAAGATTATTACATATCAATGTCCTCGGTCATGAAGCAATGACAACTTTTTGTCCTCCGATTATTTGTGGCTTCATTCGATCTTTCAGGCGAATTGAATAAAAAAAGTTTTTTTCAACTGAAAATAAGGAGCAATATTAAAACGTCTAACAAAAAGAAATTATCTCGAACGTGACTAGGACTACCCCCTCCTTAATCCTTCGCTCTTCACGCTAAAGTTACTTAGTACTTTAAAAAAGTTTCTTATCTGATTAAATGCTTCTTGTGTTTCAGGAGTCGTTTTTATAGGATTGAGACAAAATGTAAAAGTTTAGCGAAAAAAGTGAGGTATTGAGGAAGGGAGAGCCTCCTCATATACGAAATAGTTTCTGTGCATTCAAGTTTTAATGTTGCTCATTACTTTCAGTTGAAAAAAATGTTTCTTTTAAATTTAATCCCTGTTCGTTTTGAGTTTTAATGTTGCCTTTTTTTAAATCATGCCACAAAATCCCTCCCCCCTTCCTCCATGTAAAATTTTCTAAGGAAAGTTCCCCTCCCCAGAAACTTTCCTCTGCATGGAAAATTCCCTGTGAAAAATTCCTCGGCAGAAAATTCCTTTCTCCCCCCCCAAAAAAAAATCAGAATATTTCCCAATAACAAATAACATAGTTATGTTAACAATCGGGAAATTACATAGCTTAGAGAACTTTCCCCAGGGACTATGGGAGTCATGTCGCCCCACATGTGTAATTTCTGAGCCTTTCAACTATTCTGAATCAAATGGCTACCCTCCAATCTTTTTTGTGACTTAAGAAGGGCATTAGTACTTTTGATTACCGTTCGAATGAGCCCTCTCCCGGTCTTCTAGTACCATTGATTCAGTAGGAAAACCCCTGGGGGAAAAACAAAATAAAATAAAAACACATTTTTCTTCTGGCAAAAAGCACAAAATTCCACATTTTTTAGATAGGAGCTGAAAACTCTGCAATAGGATTTAGGGGAAACCCTCTCAAATCTCTGCAATCTTAGTTGAGTCAGATGGTTTGATTCTCATTAAGATTACTTTACTTTCTATGAGAATTTTCCTCCTTTTTCAAAAATGATGCAAACTTTCAATGCATCGTAACAAAAAGATTATGCTTCTTTAAAAAAATTCCAAATTATACTTCTAAGATTTTCCAAATAAATTATATTTATTTGGAATCAGCATAAAATTCAATTATTTTGTTGTATCTATTGTTATCCAAATTCCATTTTTTAGATTCTCGGTTACTTTTGGGGCAAATCACTCCTTACTTACAGTTCTTTACCACGAATGCTTGATCAACAGTTAGGATATATTTTATGTCAAATCTATTTGGATGAAAATTTATACCTAGAGGAAAAAACGGTAAAAATTCATCATTGCACATCAACTTATGGTGGAAAACACTCCAGCTTACTTACTATTGTCAAGATTAGGCCCTAGAGGGGCAACGTAAGAGCCGTAAAACCCTTTATATAATTGTATAAGAATAACATCTTATGCTACAAACGAATGTTCTTCAAAGAAAGCGTTGGGACAAATTATTTGGAATGACATCGGAGGTAAATACAAATATGCTTTTGGAAATGTAACTATTAACTAACATTATGAAGATAAATAAGGTACTTAGTCAGAAATAGGTTGGATACTTACTTCTTTCTGTAAGAGAAGATCAAATTTTTTCATTATCTCTTTGCCCAGTAAAACTGGTAAAAATTCATTGAAGGTAATGTGCTGAATCATAGCCACGACAATATGTCTTGCTTCCTAAAGAAAATATGCATGTTGACTGACAAATTCAACTCAGACATAGTGACATAGTACATATGTCACTATGTACATAGTACATAGTACACATAGTGACAAATTCAAGACATAGTACAATAATCACACCATTGACTTATGGATGTATCTAATGAAAAACAAAATGTTTAGTAGGGGAAAGATACGGAAAAAAATGGTCGAACCAGGAAAAAATTGGTACAGAAATTATTTTTGCACCACTGTGTTCAGAAAAGAGAGCTCCACAACATATCAAAAATCTAAATCTCCATCCCGTTGCGAAATTCCCTTTTTCTCACGTTTTTTGCGCCTATTTTTTAGATATTTCCAGAATCCGAGAATGAGGAACCGTGAAAAGAAAAGTACTTTATTGATGGTTTCCCTTTTAAGAAACGATTGTTTTTGTGCTCTTTTATTAGACAGAAACATCGCGTTTAATCATTTAATTCTTTTTTATGTTTTGTTTTTGTTTTTGTATGAAGTAAAAAAAAAAAAAAAAAAAATCAAGCGACACACGATCACGGGGTATTTTTCGAAGAGGAGCACGAATTTTTCGGTTCAGAATGAGGGTTTTCGTTGTAACATTCACCGACAGCTCACTTATTCCCAGTTCTCATTTTTAGATGGCTGAGACCGCAGTTTTATGTCTCCTTTGTGACGTTCAATAGACACCTCAGAATCGTCGGTACTGGCAGAAAAAGGAGCTACGGCGATCAATGAAGCTAGCAAAACGAGAGGTACCAGCATCTCTGTCGAGGCAGGGAACCAAGTCCATGTTGTTTGCAGAAAGACTTTCACAAACAAAATATACCTGTCGAAAATTGAGAATGAGAGACGACGAACCTTGCAAGAAAAGACGGAAGCAGAAAAAGTGGTACTCCGATCACGGACTCCAAGTTTCAACTTCCAAGAGTGTTGCTTTTTCTGCACTACAAGGATAAATCTCCACACTACCCACAGAAAAGGACACGAGTGGTACAAGGTTCGGACTAAAGACTTTGAAGAGAGTATAAAGGCAGTGTGCAAAAGCCGTGATGATGATTGGTCAAATAACGTTTTCCGCCGAATATGTGCAGTGTCAGACCTGCACGCAGTTGACGCCATTTATCACGCAGCCTGTTCTTCTATGTTTCGATTAAATAAGAGCCTTCCAGCCAGATTTGCGACGCAAGAACTTTTGGAATACTCGAAGATACTGAGCCAGATAAAAAACGTCCAAAAAGGGGGAGGCCAGGTCACGATGAAAGATATCAGGCGTTTTTGAAGCTGGCTACTTTTTTCGAAGAAAATGACGAAGAACAGTATACAGTCAGTGAACTTGTTGTTAAAATGGGAGAGCTTTTGAATGGGACAGACCTTGAACCGTACTGTAACAAGTACTTGAAGAGCAAGCTTCTGGAATATTTCAGTGACCAGCTAGTATTTGCAACTATTGACGGTAAGGCTGACGTGGTGATATTCAAAGAAAAAGCATCAGCGATACTCCAGAATTTTTATTACTTGGACAAAACCGATAACGAAGAGAGTGAGAAAATCAAGCTTATTAGAGCAGCAGCAAAGATTATCAAAAGTGATATCAAAGGACTGCCAGCACAGAAGGAATCATATATGACCGCAAAGCAGATTTCTTCTGGAGAACAGCTGGAAGGCTCTCTACCTGATAGCCTAATGGTGTTCTTAGATGAAATATTCGTTGGAACCGATATTTCCTTCAAAGTGCTTGCCATTGGCAATTCCATCGTTCAAGCAGCTGGCCCGCGTGCCCTCATTTGTCCACTGCAACTAGGCTTAGCAGTGCAACTGGATCACCATTTCAAGTCCAGATTTCTTCTGCTCCTCCTATGCTGAAGTCCAGAAATTTTAACGCTGTGCATCAGTCCATGATGAATCTAGCCTTGCAGGAGTTACCTCCGCACATGCTGTGCAGCATGTAGCTGATAATGCAGATCGCGATGTTTGCACGATGGACGGAAGAAACACTTTCCATGGGATGGCTCTGCTAGCAACAGTCACGCCTCCTCTCATTAACAGCCGATCGCCCATTCCGAGAGTTGAAGTTTCATTAGATGAAGTAGCCCAAAAAGGAAAAATTCCCATCTACCCTTACCGCTTAAGTAAGACAGTGCTTTCAAAGGTGCAATATGAGAAGATCCCTGGCAAAAATGTCAACGACCCGTAGGCCTCACTCGATCAGCTCTGGTTAGCTACCGGGTTCCTGAATGTCCCAAGGCCGAGCTGGAATGGATTCATGCAGTCAGTTTTCTCTAAACAAATACATCATGAAACGGGAAACCTTCGCAGCAAGGCAAGCGTCTTGTTTTTGCCCATGATTGACCTCCCGTCTAGCAACGAATCCTGCCTTTACTCAACCTTGCGCTTTGTAGCTTCGCAAGGCAGAACCTACGGATTCACACCCGTTCTCACATTTGACCAGCCACTCTGGTGGAAGTCTATGAAGATCCTCAAGTCCGACACGACGAATGAGCTGAGTAGTATTGTTCTCAAGTTAGGCGGTTTTCATTTGATGATGAGTTTCGTCGGATGCACAGGACACCTCATGGAAGGTTCTGGTCTGAAAGAGGTTCTGGAATTGGTATACGCGACTGGTGCAGTGCCGCACATTCTTTCTGGAAAAGCGATTTCTAGAGCTGTTCGAGCTCACATTCTCGTGAGCTCGGCCATATATGCTCATCTCCTCGAAGAAGAGCAAGCGACGTTGACGTCTCTAGACATGTCTACTGTCTTCGCTAACGTACTGGATGGATACCTCCCACCCGAAGATCTCAGTCATGATCTCCAGCTCAAGCAACTTGAAAACTTTCTCAAGCAGAGACGCCAAGACCTGCTGACTCAGAGAACTGCGAAGCTCTGGTTTCAGTATCTTGACATGGTTGGGATACTGCTTAAGTTCATACGTGCCGAGAGACTAGGCCTGTGGGATTTGCACCTACAATCTGCAGTATAGATGCTTCCGTTTCTAGCAGCATCTGGACATAACCTCTATGTCAAGTCGGTCTGGATATACCAGCAAGAGATGGCTAAGCTTCAAACTAGTCACCCACCAATCTTCGAAGCATTTGAACAGGGAGGTCACACCATTAGAAGATCAGAGCGACGCTGGGCTGGGCTCTCATCAGATCTTGTCATCGAGCAGGAGTATATGAGAAGTCTGAAAACATCGGGCGGTCTTACAACTGGAGGTGGGATTACAGAACAGCAGACAGCCATTTGGGTTCTGTCAAGACCAGCATGCCTGGAGATCAACCTCTTGATGCAAAATTTGACAAAAATTGGTTACTCGACAAGTGAGCAGCACCGCGACATGAGTTCCAGTAGAAAGGAGCGTGACTTCGACGATACCCAGAAGCTCGTCGGATACTTCGGAGAATCTTCTCTGTTCAGAGGTGACAATCAGCTTAGAAACATTGCCAACGGCATAACTTCTTCCCAAGATGTTAATGTTAACGAGGCCGATGTGGCTGGAAAGTTGATTCTAAGTAAGATGACGGGAAAAACCTTGAAGGAGCAAGTCTTCAAGAAAAAAGACCAAGTGACCCTAATGAATGCCAAAAAGGAGGGGTCCTCTGTGGTAGCGCACATAGATCCGGCGCTCCTTTTACAGCGGTTTATAATAGTAGCCCAACGAACTGACCTCCGAGAAGAATACTTCAAGTACGAACTTTGTACGATTCCTCCTTCTCTTTTCGAAAGCGATGGCCTTATGAGAAAAGCAAATAAGCCAGAGCTTGCAAAAGCGATCTTTCTGGCTTGCGGGATTGAGACTCAGTCACCCTCAAGACCTGCTTTTGCATGTAACATCGTCTTGGATGATGGTTCTCTTCTACATCGAGTTCCATGGAAGGTAGGGTCAACCTTCAAGGTTATCTTTGCTTCATACGTCCATTACGTACAAGCAAGGTACCCTAGTGCGATCTTTGTGTTTGACGGATATGAAGGTGGTCCAGCAATCAAAGATGCTACCCATTTACGTCGAGCAAGGATGGTTGGCCGCCAAGTCTTTTTCACCGAAGAGATGACCCTCTGCATGAAGAAAGAAGAGTTTCTTTCATGTAAGACAAACAAAGGACGTTTCCTGAAGCTGCTCGGCAACCATTTGGAAGCCGTTGGTTTCCGAATTTTCCACTCGGAAGGAGAAGCCGACGGTCTGATTGTAGAAAAAGCCGTAGAAGCTGCTAGTCTTACAGACACAATCGTGGTTGCTGATGATACTGACATCTTGGTTCTTCTGATCAGTCGATCAGATTCGCGTTCCGGGCGTTTATATTTCTCACCTGAAGCTAAGTTTGGCGGTACTAGTTCAGCTTGGGATATTAGTGAGATGAAGCAGAAGCTAGGAACAGATGTCAGCAATCTGATACCGTTCTGTCCTGCCGTGCTGGGTTGTGACACAACCTCTCACCTTTACGGAATAGGAAAGGGCAAAGCCGTTCAGCTGCTACTTTCCAACAAGAGTTTCAGGGACAGCGCTGCTATATTTGGCGACAAGCTCGCATCGCTTGACGATATTGTGGCAGCAGGAGAGCGAGCATTGTTGATACTGTACGGTTGCCCTGATGTTTCGAACCTGGACACTGCCAGAAAGCTACTCTTTCACAGAAAAGTGAGCACTGCCACCACTTTCGTGCATCCACAAGAACTGCCACCGACTCAGGCAGCAGCGAAGTACCACTCGCTACGTGTCTACTGCCAAGTTCAAATCTGGCTCGGGAACCCAGTAGACCCTTTACGCCTGGGATGAAAACTGCAGGATAACGAAGTTTTTGCGCCAATAAAAACAGATCTCCCTGCCGCTCCGTCTCAGCTGCTGAAAATTATCAAATGCTCGTGTCGTATTGACGGCTGTGATAGTGAAAAGTGTACCTGTAAGAAAAACGGACTTGAGTGTACTACAGCCTGCCGTACCTGTAAGGGAAGCTCGTGCAACAATTCCAAGTTTCAAGAAGAAGAACTTAGTGAAGAAGAATAACAGTTAACTGTGATGATGAAAAATCTAGTTCCTATATTTTGATGATGTGCAATTTTTATATATTTGAAAAATAAGATAAAAGCTTTTCTCTGAACACATTAAGTTAGAACCTACCTTGTCTCATGGTGTTTGGCGCTGAGGTGTTTCGTCATTCCTGTTTATTGTTGTTTAGTCTTTTTTTTTTCTAAGCCTTTCATTTACATAGCCAAATAGACTACAACGCTGGTAAGAGTTTTTTTCCCCAAAGACACAGTTTTTTTCCCCATTTTTTTTTTTTTTTGCTGATAAATATTTTTCTTTTGGTCAGGTAACGAAATGAGTATCAGAAATGAATTCAGAGCCAAAAGCTGATCTAAAAAGATGTGTAAAACATTATAGTTTACGTTTTTAATTTTTTTCCCGGTTTTTGAGAAAATAAATAAAAAAACATTAAAAAAAAACAATTTTGCATCGAGCTAGAGATTTAGATTTTTGATATGTTGTTAAGCATTTTTTTCCGGTCCGGATGGTGAAGAAACCATTTCTGTACCAATTTTTTCCTGGTCAAAGACACAGTTTTTTTCCCCATTTTTTTTTTTTTTTGCTGATAAATATTTTTCTTTTGGTCAGGTAACGAAATGAGTATCAGAAATGAATTCAGAGCCAAAAGCTGATCTAAAAAGATGTGTAAAACATTATAGTTTACGTTTTTAATTTTTTTCCCGGTTTTTGAGAAAATAAATAAAAAAACATTAAAAAAAAACAATTTTGCATCGAGCTAGAGATTTAGATTTTTGATATGTTGTTAAGCATTTTTTTCCGGTCCGGATGGTGAAGAAACCATTTCTGTACCAATTTTTTCCTGGTCAAAACTTATTTTTCTCCTACTAGTTATACTACACCAAACTCGTAGCGAAAAGTCGTACGAAGCTGATACACCGTCGATTTTTTTTTTCATCCCAATTTCTTCAAACAACCCAATTTTTTTTTCAGAAGCCACAAAATGGTTAAGCCTTTTGTAGCAGCCAGTAACTTTTTTGTATATACGAAACCTAACCAGGGTGTACATTTTCTAATCCTTCGCCTTGCAGGATACTTTAATGATATTTAAGCTGAGTGGGCTCATTAAACTTTTAAAACATAGTTATTATATTCTTAGATTTCTTCATTTGTACTAGTTGGATTTGAAGATGCATATTAACTTCAAAAAGGACGAGGAAGACCAGCAATGGCTGAGAAAAGCTGTGTTAATACCTTCAAATTCAAGAAATCGTCAAATACTTTATTTATGAAGAACGATGCATAGGAAAGATACAGATAGGAGGAAAGATACAGGAAAAAATTGTCAAATCTCGGGGAGACCGTCACAGAATCTTTTTTACACCAAAATTTTCAGAAGAAATCAGCTTAATCACGCAAGAAAAATCAAACTGAATCCTCGTTGCACAAGTGTCTCAAATTTGCTAAAACTCGAAATTAACCGGCTGTTGGAATTGTTTGATCGTTTCCTATGAAATCAATGGTGGTAAATTCGAAAATGAGGCTAGTAATCTAATTTTAAGTCGTCAAGTACTTCATCTTACCTAAAAGAGTTCAATAAGTTGACCTGCATTATCTTGTTATTTTAATCATTTTTGGTGGATTTACCATTTCCTATCAAGCTAAGAATGACGCTTTAGAATACGAGTCTCGAACAGTTTATTTTACACCAGGGCTCCAGAATCGCCTCTTCCAGTATGCGAATTTCCATTCCCTATTGCAATTCTTTAGGTGACCCAATCAGTGGGGCCATCGAGCATAGTACTTGCGATTGCCTTTGACCAACTGCTTTACTGGAAGGCAAAGTATACCGTCGATGCAGAACCTGCAACAAGTGCTTCAAGAAATGCTTTTGTTTGTTCTAGGTGGATTTTACACACGCGTGAGTTTCCTAGGAGCCATTAGCTTCGTTATGGCTGATTCAGGACTTCTGGAAATCATAAGTCAATCGTAAGCACCTAACACAGGGCGTAGCATGTTACAAGGCAATGCTGTCGCTCGTGCTGTCCGAGTCCATAGTCTGTTAGAGGTAGCCCTTTATGCGAACCTTTTATCATCCAAACTGTGTAGCAGACTGTTTGAAGGCAATGACGTGTTACCAGAACCCCTTGAAATGGCAAAACAGGCATACGAGTTGCTCCTTGAATGAAATACCATCGACAAAGCGCAGGTGTCAGAATCAGTAGAGCTTTTCTATTAAATAGTTCATAGCGTAGAAGAAGGATTATCCGAGTCTAGAACCGCCCGTCTTTGGTTTCAGTATTTGGATCTACTTGGAATATTCGGAAAGACCCTGAGAGTTGGATAAAATGGCAACCTTGAGCTTTATCTACAGGCGTTGTTAGAAATTTTTCTTTACTCTTCTGCTTTCGGCTACAATCTTTACACAAAATCTACTTGGCTGCCTCTGTAGTCGATTTTTTAGTTGAGCCCAAAGCAGTCCCTAGCGTCACAGGAATACCTTTTCGTTTGGGGAACTGACAACTACCGGTAGGCACTTTCTCATGATTAGATGATCGGCCCAACGTTACTGAGAAGTATGAAAACGAGTGGTGGTCTGATGAGAGGTAAAGGTATGACTAAATTGTAGCGGACAATATGGACATCTGCTACGCTTACTTTGATTCCCATTAACAAACGCATGAAGAACCTGACTGGTCAAGCGGAGTTGACAATTGAAAATCGCACAGAAATGATATCTTTAAGGAGGGCTAAAGAACTGGCGGACATTGAAAAGATAGTTTGATACATTGAGCACCAGAACCCTTCAGGTGGGATTCAAAGCTGTTGAACGTGGTTACTGCTCTAAATCATCCATAAAAGAGGAAATTACCAAATCTATGAGAGAAACGATTCTGAAAGAAATGGAAGCGAAAGACATTAAAAATATGTTTTCAAGGGAAAGGAGGAAGATGGCTTAGAACTAACTATGGCTTAGAAGTTATCCGTGGTGATAGATACCGAGAGAGAAATGGCCTACACAGCTCTAATCTTCCAGCATCTAGTCACAGTGGCGAGCATCAGTGGCTATGATTTTACCAAAGTTCTGTTTTTAGAACTATTTACTTTTCCACCATTGCTCTTTCGTTCATTCGAGGTGATGAGGACAGCTGACAAAGCCCCTCTAACAAATGTATTGATGAATAATAAGGGTAGCTCGATGGTCATCTGACACTGTCAACTTCCCAGAGAGTTTAGGACGATGGCTGGTTAGTCCAAAAACTCTCGTGGGCTGCCGGATTCATTTACTCTGCGGTGACAGGATCCTACGCAGATTATCAAAGACCTTTCGGCAAGGCAGTGGTAGTTTTTGACTCTTACGTTGATACACCAACGACGATAAGTTGCACCCGGCATGCTTACTAAGAGGCTGGCGAACTAATATTATGAAGTTCTACATGCTAAGCATGTTATCGATGACTTAATTGTACAGTCAGTTTAGTTGCACTGCAATCAGTCCAGTCAGTTGCACTGAAACTTTGTCGACAACTTTCATTGGGAATGATACCGAACTATTAGTCCTTCTGCTGCACTATGCTAAGCTTGATGCATGTGATATCCTTATCCAGAGAGACAGGCACGAAAATAACCAACGAGTGTACGTCATAGAGGATCAAGAACAAACTAGGAACCGAAAGAGCATAAAATCTGCTCTTTTGCCACGCAATGTCTAGCTGTGACACAACATCTAGAGTTTACGGCTTAGGGAATCCAGCAGTGGTTTCCTTGCCACTTAAAGATGGGATTTTCAAGGAGGCTTACAAGATCTCCGTGACACCAGGATCCAACCACAAGGAGATCATCCAAGCTGGAGAGAAAGCTTTGCTCCCCATAGAGAAAGGGAAAAATAATGGAAAGACCCTGAATGATGTTTGAGTATGGGCATTTACAAGGCAGGTTGGAAGTGCAGATGCTTTCGTTCAAGCAGAGCGGCTTCCCCCGATTTTGGCTATTGTAAAATGCTACTTTTATAGGTACTATTTGTAAATACTGAACTTCCAAGAAACGCCCATTTCGCTAAGGCCCGAAGAGTGGGGCTGGTGCCTCTCTTCGTAAGGAAAAATGTATCTTCCCGATATGACAGATGCTTTACCGGCACCGGAAAATCTACTGAAGGTACTGTGGTGCCATTGCACCAGTTGGTTCAAGTCTCTCATATGCGGCTCCCTTCAGAACGGTTTGCCCTGCAACTTTGACTGCGGGGATTGTAAGGGGGAGTTATGTGCTAACGCTGCAGCAAGACAGGGTGAGAATGATAACGAAGACGAGCAAGAAGAAGAATTAGCTTATTATTGTGCTTGAAAATCAAAACATACTTGTGTTTAATTTACCCGAGTTCTAAACGTTCCTGTTTAATTTTTGATCTCGATTCAAAAAGTGTTTTTCAAGATGCTATACTTAGCAACCCCACATATTATAGGCCCCTTAGAAGTGGAAATCAGATAATTAGCGAAAAACTGCTTTTGACCTTATATTTGGCGATTCAGTACTTTATTTGATATAAAGTGATCCTTTTGCCAGCGGAATCCGTCAAATAATGATCTGATCCTTAAGCCAAAGACATCTGTCAAACAACGATCTGCTTACTTAACTCCTCCCCCTTTCCATGAAGGTGAAAATTGATACCTGATACGGAAAACAAGATTTGTGACGTAGGATTTGGATTTGTGATTCCTTGATTTGATAGGAAACGACTATTTAAGCTTGAAAATATAATAAACACAAAAATCGACCCCCTCCCTTCAAGGTCAAATTTGGAACACTTTCTTAAGGGGGATTCGGGTATATTTTTTGTTTTGTGTAATTAATCTAACTTTTTTGAACATTTTGGAGGAAAAAAAAATCTGTGACAATTTCCCCGAGGTCAAGCCGTATTTTCCCTCACTGTAAATACCTACATGTAACCAAGCTATTCAGTTATATATTGTGAAATTTAGAAGTTTTTTCGAAACAAAATTACAAAAAAATTGCTTCCATAAGCATATTTGAAATTTTATTTCCATTCCCCTGTAAAATTTCAAATTTCAGAAATGCCTGTCCGTTTAGCGCACAACAATTCGCCTAAAATAGCACATATTAATGAATAAACACAATTTGATAAATATGTCTGGGAATGTTGCTAAATATAAATAATTTCAAGTAAAAGAAAAGGCTGAAGAAAATTAAGAACACGACAAAAAAAGGTAGAAATAGTACGTTTATGTGGAATATTCAAGAGTAAACTAAAGTCACAAGATAAACCTAAAATGTTTCAATGAAATACATCAAATATTACATTGAAAGTCAGTATTGGTCTATTTTCATTGCTAGTTCGCTACGAAAAAAAAATTAACAAATGATAAATTTAATTCTTTAAAGACGAATTAATATTCGTGACGTTTTGATAAGTCCAAATATATTTTATGGATTAATGTCTCAACAAAGAAAAAATGAATCATGGATGGAAGATAAGAAAATCTGCCTATCTAAAGATAATGGCTTTATTTTCTAAATTAGACTTACATGATAGATCTGATCATCATCCCAATGAGGATTTATTAAAGCCAACTCATAAGCTATTCGATTATGTTCACGTGCCATTAGGGTGTGAATTGAAGCCAGAATAAGCTGTTCGTTCACTCGGATTTCCCCTGCAGAAAAAGGGTTTTAATCAAATACAATTTTACCTATAAACGGAAATAGGAGAGGTTGGAGTTGACCCCGACGCGATTTTTTGAAATACCCTATTTTCTAAACTTTTAGTTTTCTGTAGTTCTGACTTTACTAGAAAATGCGTATCTATTTATGCTAGCCTTGAAATTTCTGTCAGATTTTTTTTTTCGAAAAACGGAGAAGATCATTTTTTTAAATAAAAAAAAAAAAAAAAAAAAATTAGAAATTTAATTTTTTTAAATTAAAAAAAAAATTAATATTTAAAAAAGGGAAGCAATCCCTACTAACGGGTTTGACTGGACGGCTCAAGTATTTGTTCAGACAACATGCTAAAATATTATATCTGGAGGTCTTTTTTTCCAAATATGTATGAAATTACAAAAGTAAAAAAACAGGACGTCGGGTATATAAAGTGACAATAAATCATTAAAATGCTACCTGATCCACTATAATCTTAACGAGCTAAGATCGTAATCAAAGGCTAATCCTAGGTTGGCTCTTTATGTGCCTCCCGTGTTTCGTGGGCGAGGAGGTTTCTTAACCACGTCTTTCACACTGGCGTCTTCCTTATCTGGAATCTTTAAAAACACGACTTTCTGTCCATTATTTCTCATGACGGAAGACCTGAAATCACCTTAATAGAGACTTTTTATTTGAGTAACATAAAAAATCTCTGTAAAACGCTTTCTAAGCATAAACTTCATATGAACAAAATCTTTTGCTACATAGGAATTGGGATCAAAGGGCTGGATGTCTTCCGCGTCACCACAATGAAGTAAGCTATCACTTGAAACGTCAATGAGATTAAGATATTTACTATCAATGCTTTCAATAATGTTGTTAACTGTCCACGCTTCGACGATGCCAAGAGACTTGGGCTCTCAGGTACCATAATCAATGCTCTGTCTGATGCTATTAAAGACAAAGAACGTTGATCCAAGAAAATATTCGTGTTGAATGGGAAAATTCATATTGGAAGAAAAGCAGACATAGTCTTCACTGGGCCAAATGTTTCCAGGGAACATGTGAAATAAGCTCTTCTATTTCATAGGTTGAAATTCGCTATTGGAGTTGTGGTTATCTAGACGTAGAACAATAGGGCAGATTTCTTCTGATTTCGTATGTTTCACAAAATGCGTGACAGATTTAAGGAAGGTGTTGCCGTTGACCCATCTGCTTTGGTTAGCAAGACCTAGCACTCCTGGTGATCCACCGTATAGCATACGAGCTTTATATTCGATTCGTTGGAATATAGGCACAGGAGGCATAGTGGTACCAGACGCACGGCAAGAGCAGACATTTATCATAATTCACCACGTTTGGCTGATATAGTGCATGAAACCCTTTTCAACACCACTGGAGCCAAAACTTGAGATTGGGGCAGGACGGTTGGGGCTCCTCTCTCATCAATTATTTCCCGTCAGGCGTTTGCTTTCCTTTGAAACATGGATTGATACTCAAAAGTTTCCCGAAAAAGAAGTTTCTATAACGACACGGTTTAGGCAACATACTCTTGCATGGCTGGTCACTTCGGAGGAATATAAGTGATACATCCTTATTCTCTTTAAAAATGAAGTGAATCAGTCTTTTGACAAGCTTGGTTTCTTTAAAAAGTCTAAGGAAGTAGTGATGGAGGTCATGGCATCTACACGAGTTCTTGACATTATGCTAAGTTCTTAGAAAAAATTGTGGTTCACTCTTTTACTAGGTTCCAGCAAATAGAAAATCAAAACCTGTTTCCTGTGTAGTATACATGCACAAAAGAAATAGAGCAAGGAACCATGGTTGCAGCTATAGCTGCGATATTATCACAAGCAAACATATTTCCTTTTTACTAAGTATAAATTACTAATTGTCAAGGATTCATCTGTCTATCTCCACCCAAAATACCAAGCTTTTAGAGACAATGTTGGTTCTGACAGACATAAAAATGTCCGAAACAACCCCAACTGTCGTATCCGGGTCAACCTCATTAGTCCTTTCGCGACAAAAAAATTAATATGAAAAAACAATCAAATAAATGACACTCAATCCTCTATTCTAAAATTTTCCCTGTATGAACTACCTTTTTCATGAAAAAATCCTGTTGCAAATCCAGCAGCCTGGAACACTATAAATTTCAAAAAGAAACCCTTGAAAAAATTTTTTGCAATAAAAGCACTTTTGGTATAATAGGATAAAAATGGCTGCACATATTTAGATCCTAACCATCAGAATAATAGGGTAATAGATGGTGCACCTATCTTGATTTTTTTTTTAGAATTTTTGCTAAGCCATAACGGGTTCATACTTGAATGTCCAGATCAACCCTGTGTTCGGGTTAACAATATATAGCTATTAGGTTAAAAATGAAATAGGACTCACAAGTTTAGCCAACAACCACACAAGGAATCCATGGTAAAAAAGAGCATTGAGGAAGCGTAATATGAAACCTGGAGCAGAGACCTAATTATTGAATGAACTTGAACAAAAATCATTGCTTTGCAGTTTTTTGCAACAAATATCTACAAAATAGTTAAGATTAACTGACTTGTATTATTTCAACAGATTTGTAGAATTCTAAAAACTAGCACGCTCTACTGGAAAAACAAAACCAATACAGAAAAGGGTGTCCTTTTAGAAGCAGAAAAGTCCCTGAAGAGCCTGCAGAAAATAAAAGAATAGTGCATAAGGCTCTCAATAATCTTCTTCCTGCCATGATGTCAATAGCCTTAAGTGTACAATTAAACAAAAAAACAAGTTTTTTTTAACTCCAAGTAAGGAGCGACATTAAAACTTTAAACGAACGCAAATTGTTCCGTATATGAAAGGTGTTCTCTCGTCTGCAACGGCTCGCTGTTTACGCTAAAGTTTGACTCTTTGTCACAACTCTACTTTTAAAACAATAAAAAAACTTTAGCGTAAAGAGCGAGGCGTTGTGGAGGGGAGAACCACTTTCATATACGGAATAATTTCTGTTCCTTTTAAGTTTTGATGTCGCTCCATACTTGCAGTTAAAAAACTTGTTCTTTTTTATTTAATTTCTGAACGTTTTTGAACTAATTCATATTTTGATTTTGGCTCACCACACATGAATAATTAAAACAAATTTGCATATTTTTTTTCGTATGGTTTTGATCGGAAGATTTTGATAAGAAAAAGGGGTTGGGGGAGGAGGCCTAGTTGCCCTCCAATTTTTGGCTACTTAAAAATGCAACTAGATTTTTTATTTTGACGTACCTTACGAATTAACTTACGTAACGAACTTCTATATTGATATATTTTCATTACGTATATGAGGGGATTTGCCCCCTTGTCCATGCCTCACTCTTTACACTAAAGCTTGAATTTTATCCCAAATCTTTAAGAATGACCCCTGGATGACAAAGGCCATAGAATAAATAGTTGAGATTACTGACGAATACTTTAGAGTAAAGAGCAAGGTATTGTGGAGGAGACGAACCCCCTTATAAACATGATATTTTATTTTCGTTTTAAGTTTTAATGCTGATCATTACTTCCGGTGATTTTTTTTTTATTTATTTTCTCATTGTTTTTATTAAATAAAGCAAAAAAATCCTGCACCCCCTTTATGGAAATTCTCTTCCCTCATGATAAATTCCTCGATGGAAAAATCCTCCCAGGTGACCCCCGAACCCCGAACCCACTCCCACCCAACGCAAAAAAATGCCTCCTGAAAACATCTGTACACTTCATAATAACCATTACTATATGTAAACAATGGTCAAAGTTTGTAGCTTACAGCCCCTCCCCCGGGAACTGTGGTGAATTAATTCATCCCCAAAGACATAGTTATTAGGTTTTCGACTAAGTTGAGCAGAATTACTATCTCAAAATTTTGATCCGTGGGAGGAAAAAATGTGCGTGAGAGGTGGACTAGGTGCCCTCCGATTTTTTTGGTCACTAAAAAAGGGCACTAGAACTTTTGATTTCTGTTATAATGAGCCGTCTTGCGACATTCTAGGACCACTGGGTCGATACGATCACCCTTGGAAAAAAAAAAAAACAAATAAACACGAATCCGTGATTTGTCTTCTGGCAAAAAATACAAAATTCCACTTTTTTAGATAGGAGCTTGAAACTTCTGCTGTAAGGTTCTCTGATACGCTGAATCTGTTGTTGTGATTTTGTTAAGAAATTATTACTTTTAGGGGCGGGTTTACGCCTATTTTCTAGAATAAGGCAAATTTTCTCAGGCTTGTAACTTTTGATTGGTAGAAGTAAACTTAGTGAAACTTATATATTTAAGATCAGCAATAATATGTGTTTTTTTTTATGTATCTATTGGTATCAAAATTCTGTTTTTGGTGTTTTGGTTACTATTGAGCCGGGTCGCTCCTTACTACAATTCGTTACCACGAACTGTTTGATAATATTTGTCTAAAAAGAACTTCAGTTAAAAGAACTTTAATTTTCAGTAAAGTATTTTTTTTTTATGTTACAAATGCAAGAAAATACAACAATCTAGTTTATTTGGGAAAGTTTTGTAGATATATCTTGCATGATCTGCGAAGCGATAATTTCTGTCCGATTCAGATTTCAACTTCACCCTTTATATCCACAAGAAAATACTTTTTAATTAATCTTTGTTGGTTTTTAGTTTGTTTTTTTCATAACTTACACACACAAAAATTTACAAGAAGGTCTTTGTCTAACTTAGGTGATAAAAGTAGACAAGTCTACGTGAAGTTTTATTTAAATAGGTCGTTAAATTCAGGTTATTCTTACTATCTATGGTGCATGAACGATGCGGAAAAAGGTAGTCAAACCTTGGCGAAATTGTCATGGAATTTTTTTTTTTTGCACTAAAACGCTACAAAAATCAGCTATTTACGCGAAAAAATCAAACCAAATCTCCCTGGCACAAGTGTCCCAAATTCGCCCTTGAAGGGGGAAAATAAGGGACGGGGAAATCGATTTTTGTGTCTTTAAATATTAGGACTTTAAATTGTCTTTTTCTATCAGATCAAGCGTGCTGACTCCCAAATTGGAATTCAGGTTGGGCTAAAACTCGAAATTAAGAGGTTGTTAGATTGTTTGGTCGTTTGACCAAACAATCTAGCAACCTCTGTGTTCTCCTCGCCTCGTGGCGGCGAGTTCAAAATTGAAGTTAAAAAATTGATTTTACGTAGTCAAATGCCTCATCTTACCCGAAACGGTTGTGAAAATTTACCTACATGAACTTGTTTTGTTAATCATTTTTGGTCGATTCATGATATCCTCTCAAGCTAGGAATGGCGCCTTAGAATTTGTGCCTAGAGCAATTTATTTGAAACAAGTATTCCAGAATCACCCTCCTCCTCCAATTTACAGTTTCCATTCCATAGTGTCATTCTTTAGGTGATCTAATCAATGGAGGCATCTACCATTGTACTTGCTAGATTACTGGGTACAAAGCTATATATAATGTTTTATTGTTTCTAAAAAAAAGACAAAAGAACAAACTGGGATCCACGAGCATTGTGTATAAATATTTAGTGAGAGTAGAAATTTCCTCATTAGACTGGCTTTTCATTTCAGAGCCCTAATCTGAAATACCGTGGTTGCAGCGGTAGCTGCATCCTCGTTAGGGTGAATCTCGCCCAGTAGTAACCAAAATTGAGTATTTTGAAATCAATTTTTTTGGGAAGTAATCTTTCTACAGTACATGATCACAGCTTGAAAGTAGCGTAGTGGCATCAATTATGCCGCGAATTCACCACAGAATAAATTTGGCTGCACATCAAACACAAGCTACTCAGGGTGATTTTTAACCACCTACCCGTCCTGCCTCAGATAGGTTTTAATGCTTTATATTTTGTTGGGTGACTTTTCTGACGTTATCTTGTCGATGTATTTATTCGTACTGAACGTGATCATATCCAATGGGTAAAATTAAATCGGAAAACTATTTTAGCCGATAGCAGTGTAAGTGATTCCTGACTTGTCGACGACTTAGCTGCGAAACAGAATGCAGTTGTAAGTGAGAAAGTAATACTACCGTCACTATTCACCGGATCATATAGCAAAGAATGAACCCTAGTCACAACTGAGGTCCTCCCACCATCCCATTTTCCGCTTGAAAAAATTCCGCCTGAAAAACTCTCCTTATCATACTTTCATTTGAAAAAGACTTCGATCCTGATCTTTTCCAAATCATGCCGGAAATCTCCTCACCGTGGAAATTTTTCTCGTAAATCCCTCCCCACTGTGGAAAATTACTAAAGCAAAACTTTCTCGAGAGGAATTTCTCCCACTAAAAATTCCCCCCCCCCACCCGAAAAAAAATCTCTATAAAATTACAACCCTGTTTAAATTTCCGCCTGAAAATCCCCCCGGAACACCTCCACATGTAAAATTGAGTCGGCAAAGAGAAAGTAAGAGAAATAGAAAGAAACTTCAGCCCCTGAAAGTTTCTTCCTCGTATAAAATTATCCCCGTAGAAAATCCCCTCTGGCGAAAAATGTCCTTATGCTTCAAAATCATAAATACTATGAATAAGCTATGGGCAAATTTCAGAACTTAAAGCATCTTCCTATGGACTGTGGGGGTAATGCTGTCCCAAGAAGTATAGTTATTGGATTTTACAACAATGCTGGAGAAAAGGGTTACCCCAAAATTTTTATCGGACGACCTTGGAGAAAAGGGGGCATGTGAGGGGGGCTAATTGCTCTCAAATCTTATTGATCACTAAAAAAAGGGCATTCGAACTTTTAATTTTTATCAGAATTAGCCTTCTCAATATATTCGAGGACCACTGGTTTGATACGAACATCCTCGCTAAAAAAAAACAACAAAAAAACACAGTAAACAAGAATCCATGATATGAGGGTTTTAAATAAGGATAAGCATCAATTGTTCACACAAAACCTTACCTGCAAGGAAACAGAAAGAATTCTCATCAGGACGGGCGCACCCCTCATCAGCATTCTCAGTCCTTGGGGGCAAAAGGTCTTTTAGCCCGAATTTATTTAAAAATTTGTTCATCTTTAGGAGACCTCCGTATCCTGTTCTTAGTCCCCTGAAACAAGACATTTTTTTTTAAATATATGCTATTATATAAAGCTGTTCTAGAACATAAGAAGCCATAAGAATATTTTCCGTTTAGAAATAAATTATTAGATACATCTTATTATTAGATCATTTGTTATTAAAATGTATCAAACAACACTGTATACGCAACTTCAAGCAATTCCAAGTTTTAAACTAATATTTGATTTATTTCTAGAATATTTCTCTTAGATAAAAATAATTGTAGTAGATATGTCGTCGTCTTTTTTGATTGCAATTATTTTTTCAAGCACACAAGACAAAAATATTTAAACTCAAGAAAGGCTGTCGCAAAGCGTATGTTGCTCAAAAGATCATAGAAGGATATGGACTTACGAGCTCCCAGGAGTACTGCAGAACCTAATCACTAGGCCAAGATGGCATAATGGCCTGCTATCTCATCAATGGAAACAGGTCAAACCGAAATAACCTTCTGTTGATTCGTAATAACCGCACTATAATAAACAGAGAAGAAAAGAAGGAAAAAATAATCAAGCATCACTTTAACGTTTACAAACCTTTCATTTTAAGTTAGGATCTATCTTGAGTGCCCATAGGACTAATTGTGGCATCTTCGCAATGTAAGTAAATGCTAGTGTTTTGTGACATTAAACAAAAAAGTGTTTTTTTTTCTTATAAAAGTAAGGAGCGGTGGGACCTCTAACTGGATTATAGGCTGTTTAATTGACAGTTATTGAATTCATGGTGAGAAGTTTTATCTTTGACCTGATTCAATTCCCTCGCTTCCAAAAGAAAAAAAAAGAATTTATTTTTAGGAGTATATTCCTAATGTATTCTCTTTACAATGTACTGTATTCTATAACTTGAATTTAACTTAAACCAAACCAGAATATGCAATTCTCAAGTGTGGAGGACTCTGTATCGTTATGATAATTTTCCAGGATTTGGATGCCAACAATATCCCCTAAACCAATTTTCAATTTTCATTGAAAAGTTGGATGAATTGGATCGTTGTCCTCCAAGATATGGGCCAACATTATGGAAGCAGCCATTTGAAGCAAAGACTCCGTCGATGCATTTTGTAGTAAGACGGACTTGTTACACCTTTCCAAAATCAGAGCTTTGCAAGAATTTTCAATTTACATGATTAGAGGCCAAAAATGAGGCTACAGAACCCGTTACCTCTCAAATCTGTTCTTCGCTCTACTGCATATACATAACTTCAAACGTACAGATATGTTGTGCCTCTTTCGAAACATGATTAGTCAGGAAGCAATTATAGGATTTAATCATTATAAACTATAAAGAAATCAGTATGGCTATCCTAAATCAAAATGCACTGAGTCATATTTCATGTATGGTACTTGAGTTGCACCAAAATGTGTTGAAAGATTTCAGAACTTGTTGGCTGCAACGTTGCAACAATGCTTAAATACAGAATTCTAAAATCAACACGCATTAAGTATACATTCCAGAAATAGTGTTTGATACAGACAATGAAGGATATTTTTTGGTATCCTTGACTGCTGATTTTAGGTTTTTATTATAGTACAGAAGTCCGAAGGAAAATCGTACATGCTGGGGTCTATGGCCCTCATTGAACTATCCTACTCACCAGATGGTTCATTTCTAGCCATTTAGTTTACATCCAGTCGTCTAAGGCCGTGCTTTCTCGTGCAACCTACATATCCCTGCATCCCCAAATGCAGGGATCATGCAAGTGCTTCCACTTAGCCTGATTTATTCAGAAATTTTGGATTTATTTTTTTTTTACTTTGGGAAGATATCATTCACAATTCTTGAGAATCCATAGTTTTAAGGGTTCTTATCTTTCTCAGGATTTAACTGAATTTATCACTTACTTCTGTCAAAGTCTGGAATTTAAGGACAAATAACTAAAGAAGAAAATCAGTATTTTGATTAATATTCTTTAATTGTTTTGTGCTTCTTTTCATTATATCGTGCCGTTCAAACTTCCAAAGACCAGAATGACTTTAAGTCAAAACATTGATCTATTGCATTTTTTGGATTTTGGTACAGTTAGAAAAAGAAATTGTGATAAGCCTATACTGAGATATTGCGATAATAGTCTGTATACTTCTGTTATACAGTTAGAAAAAGAAATGGTGATAAGCCTATACTGAGATATCGCGATAATAGTCTGTATACTTCAGCTACGTTAGACCTTCTCTTAAATATGCATGTCCACCTTGGCATCCAGGTTTGACGAAAGATCAAACAGATAGACTTGAGATGATACAAAAAAGAGCTTTAAAAATCATAATAGGACGCAACTACGCAACATATGATGATGAAACAAATCAAGTGGAATTCACTTGATAGTTGTAGGTATGAGCTGATGTATCGAATTGGACTAAATTGTTTGAATTCCCCAACTCATCGTGGCCTATTACCTGACCTTGAGAGCCCCTCTACTGAAGGACCAGTCACTAGACTCCGGCAAATCAAAAAGAATTGTCCACGGTTAATGAATTACCCAGCCTCTACAGCTGAGAAATATTGCAAATCCTTTGTCCCTTATTTTACTCGATGTTATAGTATTAGCTTGACAAATATTTAGGGTTTCATGCAGTTTATTTCAGGTATTGGCCTGGAGTGTTTTTGAATGTACCCACCATTTATGTTTTTAATATTCTGATATATTTTGTATAAGCGGTCACTCTTTTAACCGCGGTAAACTGACACTTGACATATATCAATATTTCAATATTTTTATTTGTGACTTATTTTAATTTATTGCCCTTAAAGCAGCACTTGCTGCTTTTATTTTTTGTTCCTATTTATTTGTTTGTTTGTTTTTTCATCCTTGTTTTGTGTCTTCTTTTTCTGTGTCATGATGTGCTCATGTTAGCTCCAGCTTTTGTATAAACATATTCCATTGTATTTTATTTATTTATTTTATTTATTTATTATTACGAATAGCGGTAAGCATCAATGCTTGTCGCAAAAACACAAAAACACAAAATCATAATACTAATCTAAAGTAAATTGGCAACGACAAACTAAACAGCAAAAACTTCTAAATAACACGACACTACACAACAAAAGCGTCTAAATAAAAAGACGTATTTACTAATGTACTCTTAAAACTTCGAACACTCTCTGCCTCGGCAACCTCCAAAGGCAAACCATTCCATGGTCCGGCAACTCTACTAACGGAAGATAATTGACCAATTTTTTCAGTGGTTTTGGGGGATATAATTTATAATCATGCTGACGAGTAGATTGATAATGGCTAAATTTAAAAAATAAATTTGGATCAACATCATCCACTCCTTTAATTATACGAAACACATTTACAAGGTCATTGCGACGTCTACAAAACTTCAACGACAGGAGTTGAAGCCAAGAAAGTCTCTGCGGATAGGAAAGGCGCTGAAGGTATGGGACCAATCTAGTGGCCCTTCTCTGAACCTTTTCTATCCTATGCTCATCCGTTAGACTTAATGGAAACCAAACAGAAGTATTATACTCAAGAAGAGGGCGGACCATTGATTGGCTATTCTAAATACTTTGGAACAAAATAGTATTGATATTCACTTTATATATTAAGTTATTGCTGTTTCTATATTCCACTCTTTTGTAGAGCAAGTGTAACGTTGAAGCAAAAGATGAACGTCAATAATTCATGAGCCTTGTTTTTGTTTTATCGACATGATTGACTATAATGTAATTTCGGCACAAAGCCTTTTGCTGAATTTCGGCAAATTTACTAAAGAGGCGTAGTGAGGATATTTTATTTTATGCATATTTGCACCACTCAACCATGGAATAAATAAGTATTCCCGCAAAGAGTTTAATTATTTTTTTTCTTTGGAAATATATGAAAGTGTGTTTGCTACAGCAAAATAAGAATGATAAATGCAAGTGATATGAAACTTCACGAGAAGAAAAGTTTAAGATGGCTAGTCAGCAACGGTTAGGACATACTCAGAGAACCACATTGGATTTATTTCTAGCTGGGTGAAAGCCCTGGTAATATAGTTGCCATGATAATCTGAAACAAAGTCTTCGATAGAGTTTAGACCTTTGGAATTGTATTTTTTGGCCTTATAGAATTTAAGGCAGGATCTCCGAGAAGAAGCGAGTAAAAATACTGGATCCAGCTGATGTTATATTTTCAGTCTCACAATAGACTTGGCTACATAAACATTAATTTTAGTGTACTTTCAGGCCACTTCTTAGCATTTAGCTAGGAAAAAGGAAATTGGCCTGTTGAGTGTACCCTATGTAGGAGAAAAAAAGTTTACCTGGCTAGACTTGATAGGGTTATTTCTCGGTTAAGCATTATGCCTTTTGGGTTGATAGGAAAGGAGGAAGAATTCGCCTTTAGGTTTAATTTCCACGCTTATTTCCTTTAAAAACCAAACTTCATGTGTTATGAAATTGATTATATTGTTGCAACATAGAAGTCTGAAATCAAAATATTGTTGGTAAATATTCCCAAAAATAGAATTTATTTTTCACCAAAATTGAGATTTGAGAATTTCAAAGTTTGTGTATCGGAAATTATAGGCAAATATTACAATTTGGAAGTCAGATATCAAAGCCAGTTGGGTAATTGAGCTTAGACATTTCTTTAGGGGATACTCCTTCCTCTTTTGTCTTCATCCATGATATTTTATTTATAATATGGATCAAATACCTAGAAACAGATTCACTGACTCCATAAACCGTATTTCCATCGATTGTTGCCGTTAGTTGGTTAAACTGACTTCTTGCTCCTAGTCTACATCCATGAGGAACGCCTGGAAAACCACGTACAAAGTCCTGGCAAGTGACACCATATTTCCCGTAAAAATGATCGTCAGCGGGGATTTCAAGGTTCATGCAGTAACGGCTTCTTGCATCAGACGGCCTATGGCAGCAGTCTTCGAATTCATTCTTCGTATTTGGATCTAAAAAAAAACGTGGATTTAAGTACACCAATTAAAACTTATATTAGCATAAAAAGGCTATAGCAAATATTTTCAGTTGTTGTACAGTTTATTTATGGAATAACAAACGCATAAACCAGTTGGAGAAGCATATTGATACAAACAAAACGTAATGTAGTGACTTACTTGCCCATGGTACACCGGTATACTTAGCGCCTATTGGCTAAGTTTGTTCGAACAAAGAGTTAATTCAAATAAAGAAAAATAAAAATACGGAGATATGATTGAAATGGATGAGAGAGTGAGGAAATACATTCAACTGAAACAATTTTTAATGATAGACGATTCCTCCCAATAGGTCCTTCAAGTGTTTTAAATCTAAAGCTTTAAGTTCAATTTCAAGTTCTTTATTATTTTTAACTATACATATTTAAGACTATTCACATAACATCCCCGGCAGGGATCTCATGCAATGTCATTTTTACGCTGAATTTATTTTATTTCTTGTACTTCTTGACGCCTTTATGTTCCAAGCTCATTTTTTTGGTACATTCATCTATTATTGTCACTTTTCCTAAAAAGAAAAGTTAAAACTGAATAGAAGGCTAAAAAGTATTGGAATTACTATGTTTTTACTGCAAATCCAGTGTAAATTAAATTGACAGGTAATTTTTCTGGGTTTTGTTTGTTTCGGTGGGTTTTTTTTCGGACAATAAACCCACTTCTTAACTAGACTGTCTATTATTGGCTGCCTCCCCATATAGTATAATATTTGCATGCATGAACATATGATGAGTCGGTTGTAATAGGCTTAGAGATTGCTTGTGCGGAACTGTGACTGTTTGTTGATCAAAGAGCATCGCTAAGCGTTAAAAACAATGTTCTGCCCTAGATAGGCTGAGGAATGAACAATTCTTACATATACTAGAGGTCCAGGGACTATAGTTCTAAGCCGATTCAAGCGCTTCGTATAGACTTTAGAAAGTAAAATAGTACCTGTTCTGCGCTTGTTTAGAACCATTGCTGTTCCTGAGACCATAACAATTCGATAATTTAGATAATATGGAGATTGCAACTTGAAATGTTGCAATGTTAAAAAACAAATATCGTATTGACATTTTGCTTGAAGAATTGAGATATTTTGAACTGCCCTTCTTAGGAGTTCAGAAACCCCTATCCCAAGGGTAGGAAACACAAAAATTAGGTGATACAAATATTGAGAGAAATTTCCCTGGAACGATTGAATATGAAATTGATGGGTCTGATTTGACAATGTAGAAGATGGATGAAATAATTTTAGGAAAATAGTTTCTGAAGTAGCAGATGGTGAAAAGCTGGAAAAGCAGCTAGGAATATTAGTGAAAACACTTGAAACTTGGTAGAAAAGAGGAGGGCTTTGTAAAAGAGGTATTTGAGTGGTAGATTATATAAGAATAAGAGGAATCTAAGGAAAGTAGAGAAAGCATTAAAACAGGAGTTGAGAAGGTGCAAAGTGAAGGACATGGATAAAATTGCCGAATATCTGGAAGATGTAGCCAGACGGCATAATAGTAAAATATTGTGTTGGTATTTTAAGAATTAAATGATGTTAAGAAATTTAAAACAATTAAATGGTTAGGTTCTAACCTATTTTAGGTTCTAATTCTATTTTATCGTAATTATGATCATTTAGACTATGTATAAATGATAGTACTTTATAATACTGAGTACGCCTACCAAGCCGTGTCCCTTGGAGGGTAAAATCGTGGTCCATGAATTGACCCAGGCTACAACCATTGAAGTTAAGGCGTGATCATGGTATATCTAATCGTTGTACCGTAATTATGATCATTTAGACTATGTATAAATGATAATACTTTATGATACCGAGTACACCTACCAAGCGGTGTCCCTTGTAGGGTAAAATCGTGGTCCATAAATTGTCCCCAGGCTACAACCATTAAAGTTACGGCGTGATCATGGTATACCTCATCGTTGTGCACCAGAGCAGATATTTTTCTGGGATTAGGCAAGGGATAACCGTCGTAACCTAACCGAGGCTCACTAATGCCATCTCCATAGACCGGTGGTAACATCCTAAAAAAAAGTACTCTTAAGTAATGCAACAAAAAACATCTGCTATAAGGAAAATGAACTTAATTTGAATTTAGCTCTTGTAGAGTGTCAAGGCAAAATCACTCCAAGACAATATCTGAACCCCTCATAGTCACAGGAAAAAAAAAGGATATGAGTTACTGATAAAGATAAATCCTAAAACAATTGAAAATTAAAATGGACAATCAAGTTAAACTTAAAACAGAAATAAGCTGCTACCAAAAGGAGTAGGGCTAATGCCCTCTCCACCTCAAAGCTTTGTAAATGTTACTACGTCATTTGCGTTTTCTTGAGAACTACATGTCTTTTGAACAGTGTTTTTTAATCTGTCAAAGCATCAATAAAAATTATAACATAAATTAAAATCCCCACAATATTCAAGATAAATAGGAAGAGCTAATGAGAATCAACTGAATATTTAATAATAATAACAATAAATAACCCCGTAAATATTTCTTTATTTTGACTGATTAAGAACTAAACTATCTTGAGTTTATAGGGAATTAAAATTATAGATAATTCCTTTTTTTTGAGTTTATAGCTAGTAAAAGACTATTGAGATCCTCATAATTGAGTCTATATTTTTTGCAAGCTATTTAAGGATTTTTCTGCTCTAAGTCTTATTGTGTTGCTTCGTTTTTGTGTTTTCGGTAAAGCACTAGTTTTTCAGAATTCTATAACAATAGGTAAATACTAAATGTGAGATAATTTGGGTTTGTTTATATGTCGCATTTACTGCGAAGCAGTAAGTTTATTTTGTTTCTTCACTCTTTACTTTCGTTAGAAATAGTTCATTTTTTAATTAATCAAATTCAATGGACGAATAACCGGTTAACCTGCAGTCTTTTGCCCATGTGCATGATTTCTAGTTGGATTTTTGCTGTTTTTCTCGCTAACAGTAACAAAATGGTTTAGCTGTAATTTTTTAGATGACTGTAATTTTTTGGGTAGCATTTTTGTCAACAAGATGGGACGAGAATGATAGGTGGTCCTATATTTCAGCTTAGCTCTCATCACCTTTACATTTTTTGGAGGAGGGGAAGGAGCTGACAAAAGCATAGGAATACGGAATAATGAGCCATATATCCCCTTCCCATAGGATGCCAAAAATATATTGGAAGGGAGGTGCACAAATACATTTCTATTTTATAACAAAAGGAACTTAACCTCCTACCATCTAGAAAATGTTGAGCCACACCCTCTCCCCAGAGAATATTTGCGCGGACAAACGGGAGATTCATACCAGGGTCATCTGGGTATTAATAAAACGACTAGAAAACTCTGACAAAATACAAAAACAAGCATTATGATTTCTTATGTTTAGCTTACAAATAGGACTTACGTCCAAGTGTAGTCACGCGTAACATAATTTATGTCTGGTAATATCATTTCTTGACGTTTAAAATCCACAATTTGCGTTTTAACCAGGGGTGTAAGTTCCTCTGGGGCAGGGGGGAATTCTCTCTCCAGACCTCAGTTTGCCCCCATTAGGAAATTTAGTTTCTACAAAAAGATCCTTTTAAAACTAAGATAAGCCTGAATCATTCAAGCAGCCAGAGAAAAAGATCAGTTTCCATTAGTATATATCTGTCCTTAAAGTACTATATGGCTTAATTTTCATTTTCCATGGTCACTTTCACTTGATTTGGGAAAATTGGCTCCAACTTTACCCCCCCCCCCTCCCCAGGATTATGGCCAAATTACGCCACTGTCCTTAACGCAATATGATTGATGGAATCGGAAACGCATCCTAGTTCAAATACTTATCCAAAAGCAATCAAGCCTGATTATTTCATTGAAATTGTTTTACACTTATAACCTTTACTGAGTTTTTTCATCTTCAGACAATTTAGCAAAAGCGAGAGACCTGTTCTTAATTAACTTGAACAATGACAAGTTTAAACCAAAAAAAGGGAAAGTAAGACGAAAAGGAAAGAATTTTCCTACCCAAAAAGTAGAAGAGAAGGTATATTCGTAAGGTATTTCTTAATGTAAGAAAAGTGTGCAAAATTCAAGGGAGTTGACTTCATTCACGACCTACCTGTTAAATGAGGTGAATCGTGCTCCCCATGTGGGATGTTCCAAGTTATTACAAAGGCCATCATGACGACGATATCTTCCAGGATAGCAGTTTATAGGCGATAGATAGTCTGGGCAAAAATGAATCAAATCGGTGTGCGAAGTGTCTAGCAGCGGCAAATTTTCAATAATCTGATAAGGATTGAGTCCATAGCTGGAAAACTCAAAACTATTATACTTTCTTTACTTCTTTTAACATTCAGGTAGCAAATAGGACACGGAAAGTGTAAAGAACCCTAATTTCGTTGTTGCTCCCTATTTTTAAATTACATCTGTTATTAAAATAAATAAATTTAACTTGCAAAATTTTGTTAACAAGAATAATGATGAGTTATTTTTAACCCACACTTTGAAATTGAATTGAACATCATCAAAGGAACATGGTCTTAAATCAAATAATAAAAAAAGTATTTTAAACGAAAGCAAAGAGCAACACTAAAACTCAAAAACAAAATTGGATTATTCTGTACATTAGAGGGGGTGGCTTGCCCCTTTCTTAAGCCCCAACTCTTTACGTTAAATTTTGTCCTTTGTCCCAATTCTTAAGGAACGGCTTGTTCAATATAAGGGTCGTTGAACCTGATTTAGCATTATTTTTGGAAACATTGCAAACCTTTAGTGTTCAGAAAATGGCAGCCCCCCCACATATACTGATTGATTTATGTACGTTGGGCAAATGGTATAGCTTGAAGCCCTTTCCCAGGGGATTTAAGGGGTTATGTCATCCCCAGGGACATAATTATTGGACCTTTTAGCTATATTGAATCAAATGGCCATCTAAAAATCTTGATCAAATGTTTTTTTGGGGAAAAGGGGGCGTGGCAAGAGGTTCTAGTTGCCCTCTAGTATTTTTGGTCAAACAATTCGTGGTAAAGAACTATAAGCAAGGAGTGACACGGCTCAATAGTAATCGAAACTCTACAAAACGGAGTCTTGATAACAATGGATACATCAAAAGAATCGAATTTTCATGCTTATTCGAAATATGTAAAATTCATCTAGCTTGATGCTACCCATAGAAAGTTACGAGCCTGAGAAAATTTGCCCAATTTTGGAAAAGGGGGAAACACCCTCAAAACATCAAGTAATTTTAATGAAAACCACACCATCAAATTCAGCGTATCAGACAGCCCACCATTGAGGTTTCAAGCTCCTATATGCAAACATGTGGAATTTTGCATTTTTTGCCAGAAGTAAGATCACGGGTGGGTGTTTATTTGTTGCTTTTTTTTCCCAAAGCTGATAGTATCGAACCAGTGATCCTAGAAAATCGGAAGAGCGCTCAGTTGATCGGAAATCCAAAACTTTAATGTCTTTTTTAAGTTACCAAAAATATTGGAGGGTACCTAGTCCCCCTCCCACGCCTCTTTTAATTCCAAAGTTGTCGGATCAAAATATTGAGATAGCCATCTTATTCAGCAGAGTCGACAAATTTTATAATTTGACCTCCCCCCCGGGAATGGCTGCAAGTTATGAGCTTTGCCCATTGTTTATATATGGTATTCGGTATTAAGAAATATACAGGCATTCAGGGGCGTAGCTACAATATTTTATTGGGGGGGCAAGATTGGTTTCTGTTCAAGTAGGTGCTATTCAAGAGGTAGTGACGAAAAGTGAAGATTTAACAAACACACTACTAGGTGAAATTAAAAACATTATGCGATACATTATAAACAACTAATACACATCAAACAGTCATAAATATAAGTGCTGAAGCTTGGCTTTTACTAAAATTGTCAGAAAGGAGCTGCTGCAGACGACAATTGCATAGCATATACAAATTTTTCGGGTGGGTGAAGGTAAATGTTATATACGCTTGGCTTTTTTTCAGCCAGATTCACAACTAATGCCGCAGTAAATATCCACCCTCCCCTTCCCCCAACACCCAAGCCCAGCACAGGATGAACTATTTCATAAATGAACCATTCTCTACTCTACTGGCCCCGGTATCACGCTGTTCATTTACTCGTAATTTTGAATGGATTTTGACTCTGTAAGATTTAATTTGTTGTGATAAACTTTTAATTTACGTGATTTATTGAATTTTTTTATGATTTCTTATTGAATTTATTTGTTTTTGGGTTTGCAATTTTATATAAATAAATAGCATTGATATCAGCAGGCCAAATGAGGCCGAAACAAATATCTTAGGCAGCGCAATAGTGTTGTCTAAGTAAAGATTTAGGATTAGTCAAAGTATTACTACCGATTATGTAATACTATTTAGCGACATATTTCCCAAGTTTAAATAGCGACCGTATTTCAAATTTGATAGCATTCCTAATAGTTAAATTTAAAGTTAGAACTATCAACTTATCCGTTTGGTATTGTTTGACAAAGAATATCCAGAAAATCTATATAAATCTTTGCATCATTGCAGCACAAAACTTAAATAATTAAAATTGCCAGAGATACCAATTGGAACGGGAAATTAACTCCTAGAGTTTGAAAACTACCTTTCCCCTTGTATCTTTGTCAATAAAATGAATTAAAATTACGCAAAAGTTTCTCTTGTGTAAATCAGGGTATGGGGTATGTACATCTCAAGATCGAGGTTACATTGAATTTTGTTATTATGTCTGTAATTCTCTTCACAAGCAAAGCTAAGTCTCCCAGTGCTTCATGATAAAACTGATAACAATAGAAATTGAAAATGGGTTGGTACTACTTTAATGTGCACGCAAAATTTCTAAATTTTGAGAAAAATATACATATTTTGTTTAAGGTTACTTTAACCTATTCTCAGCAGACATTTCATAAAGCATGCTGATACAGAGATAGATGTCTCACAAGTAGCGCTGATGTTGTTTGAAATGAAACTAATTTTAGTCATGATTCTTGTCACATTTATGACAATTCTTTTTTTGAGCTGGTTAAAAGAAATATTTAGAAAACGAAAATAGCGACAAGTCAGCATAGTACTGTGGATAGAGGCAGTCCTATATTTGTGCATTAGCATGTGAATCCAAAATGTAAGGAATAGGATGCTTTCAGCGCTTATTATGCATTTCAATGACAAACAACAGAATCGGAGTTTTAATTAAATACTGAAAATAAAAACTAAAACAATTAAATGATTCCTGGTGCAGATCCCTCTCAGCCAAATTCCATAGCAAAATTACAACCGACTTGATCTATCTAGTTATAGCACGAATATTAATATAAAAAGCACTAATCTTGTTACTTTTTCAATGATTTCTTTTTCATTAAGGAAATTACATTTACTGTATGTCTACCTCCTTATTCTTCAATGATTCCATTTCTGTCCTATTTGTAGATGCAGATGGTGTATTCATTTCCGCTTTTGAAAATTTTAAAACAAGAGAATTTAATCTTGAACTTACAGGCTTTAGGAAGTAAAAGCACCTTAAATATCAGGGAAAAATTGACCTGAGCAAATATGGCGAAACAGGAAACATAGAATTTTTTTAATTTTGCAATTAACTAGGCTAATATCTTAGCTGATGTTAAGGTTTCAAGTTCAAGTTCTTTATTATTCTTTGACTATACATGTTTAAAACTATTTACATAACATCCCCGGCAGGGAGACTGGCTCGAAAGCTGGGCGACAATACAAGCAGTATAAACAAACAAACACAGAAGAAACGGATGTCATCACAATTCTCACTTTATCTCACACCAAAAAATAAATGCCGAAAAACATTTATTAAAATTATTGTCAATATTTATCCGATAGCTCAAGGGCCGGGAGCTACTCACAAATTAATATTTACTAATTAGCAGAGCTTTGATTTTAGTTTTTAATGTTAATAGCGATAGACTCTGATCAAAAAAAGATTCATTTGTGTTCCAATAATTTGTAATAACATTTTTAGGCGAAAATCTAGACCGCTCGGAGACAATGAAAGGAAGAGGAAGCCTACTTAAAGGACAACGATTATTACATGGTCGGACTGAGGGAGGGCCTTGAAAAAATGATTTAAAACAATCTGGTTGCAGATACTTTAGATAACGGACACGGAAAAGTATACATTGAAAAGCTAAAATTTGTCTAACCGGAATGATATTAAAATAACTCTAAAGACTGTTAGTTGGAGATTTACCAGGAAGAGAGACTGGGGAATAAAATAACATCTTAAGGATTCTCATTGCTTTATTTTGCAACTTCACAATAGGAGGAATATGTGACCGAAACGTACTCAAATAAATAATGGAACAATAATTAATATACGAATGAACAAGAGAAAAATAGATTGATTTTAAAGCATAAAAAGTAAGGAAAAATTTAAGTACACCTATAAGCCTTCCAGCTTAAATTCTGATGAACAATGACTCCGAGATACCGAGTTGTTTGCACTCGATTTATTTTTATTACTCGACCTCCAAATGTGACTTCAACCTCTTGTAACGCAGGTACTGTAGTAGAAGTTCTTGAAAAAATCATAAAAAAAGTCTTTGAAGTGTTTGCAACCAATTTGTTACAATGGAACCAGTGAAGCATCTTTCTCAGTGATAATTCGAGATTTGATTTTAGAGATTGATGATCTATGTCGCAGATAGAGTTGGCTGTATCATCAGCAAACAGTAAACTGAGATCCATATCAGTCTTATGGCAGGTTAGGCCTAGAGGGAGATCGTTTACATAGATAAGAAATAACAGTGGTCCAAGTATGAACCCCCTGAGGAACCCCCACAGCATTAGACAGGTTTTCCTCATCTTAAATGTAGCCATTTGTATCCAATATCTGTTTTCTGTCCTTGAGGTAAGAGTCAATTAGGAGACTCACTTGTCCTCTAACATCGCAATTATGTAGCTTAGATAGTAGAATTTTATGAGAAATAGTGTCAAAAGCTTTATCTATGTCAACAATTATTGTTGCAGGTAGCAGACCTTTATTCATGGCATCATTCAAAAACTGGGTTAGCTTTAATATTGCATGTTCTGTAGAGTATGAAGACCTGAATCCAAACTGAGATAGGCCGAAAAAATTTGTTTTCTTCAAAAAACTGTACAACCTGTTATATATACACTTTTCAATAACTTTGCTAAAAGCGGACAAAATGGAAATAGGTCGATAATTGGATGGTTCTTGCTTGTTTTCTCCTTTTTGTAGGGGAATAACTCGAGCAGTTTTCATCACTTCAGGGAAAGATCCGTGTTTGAAGAATAGATTGACCAGATGAACCAGCACTTGAAGATAGCATCCAATGTCTTATTTTTCAGTAAATAAGTAGATTAGCAATCGGTTCCTTCAGAATGTCCGTTCTTCCTGATTTTTACCAGATTCTTAAGTTCCACTTCAGTTACGGGAAAGAGAAATATGGAAGAATCGACGGGATGTGGTAGAAAGTCTCAAAATCCAGATTATACATCCAAGAGGTCATTCAAATTACTGTTTACGGTGGACTCTCCAATCTTAGCCAAGTACTGCTTCATTCCCTCGGATACCGTTTGCTCATCATTCACTGTTGATCCATCCGATACATTCATTGATTCGGACTGCCCTTGACTTTTGCTTTTGGTTAAGACACTCGTTAATTATTGTCCAGGTCTTTTTTGGAAATCCTTCAGCTTCGAGGAATAGTTTCTCAAAATGAATCTTCTTCACCCATCTTTTCAGTCTTGTAAGATGGTTTTTATAAGACTTGAATGTAGTTTCATTATTTGATGTGGGAGAATTTATGTATTCAGCGTAAAGTCAATTTTGTTTCCTCAATACTCTTAAGAAAGACTCTTGTTATCCATGACTTTACGGGCACCTGATATTTTTACACCTTTTCTTCACAAGAGGGAAAGTTTCATTTAAAGCAATCTGACATATCTCAGTAAACGACCTGGATACAAATTCAACGTCATCTGACTCCAGACATTGCGACCAATCAGTACAAAGTAACTTGGCATTTAATAGCTTGACCGAACCTTGACCCAATCCTTCTAGACTTTTTCATTTGATCCTTTTCACAGGAATACCGGAGAAACTTGCTCATAAGAATAAAATGATCAGACACATCCGTAAGTATTACGTCACACGAACCAACAGGGAAACTTACAAGTTGATCATCAATAATAGATGCATTTTGATTTGTAACCCGAGTTGGAATCTAGACGGATGGAACAAAGCCAGCAGCCAGTGATGTAGTAAGGAAGTCTGTAGCCAGAGTGCTCGAAGGCGTAGAAGTACTTGAGTCATGACTTACTGAAAAAGTGTCAATGTTAAAGTCTCCCATGAGAACGATTTTTCTTTTCTTGGAACTGACCATCTTAGCCAATTCTTCAAATTTATCCAAATATTTCTTGGTGCTAGAACTAGGAGGGTGGTAGAACATGCACGAAAGAACCTTCTCAGATGCTATGGTGACTTTGATAACCAGAAATTCAAACAGTATTTCTTCATATAGAGAGTCAAAAACTTTAATTTCTTCATAATGCAAAGAAGTATGGATGTAGAATGCAAATTCTCCTTTTTGATTATTCAATCTATTTTTCAGAAGTATTTGGTATCCAGGCTAGAAAGCACCCCACAACAATTCCAACTCGCAAGTCTAAAAAGGCCATTATTAACAGGAATAATTTCTTCAGGTAAAACATACCTATTATGGGGTGAATTATCAACAAGAGGGTCTTGGGCTAGATCATCACCTATATTTATTGAATTTAATATTTTACTCAACTCGGTAGAGTATCTCTCGAACCGTTTTAGTCTATCAGACATATCAAAAAAATTACTTAACAAAATAATTTGCTTTTAAATTACTTGCCAAATAGTATCCAAAAGCATGAGACATAGTGAAAAGTGCGCAACATACCGGATCCTCTGGTGATGGACATAAATTCAAAAAGATCAAACGCTCAATACCATTAACATCTAAAGCATTATTTTCTAATTCATCCAACCAATCTTTCTGGTGTAACGGCAAAACTAATTATCAAGAAATAAGAACAATATAAACTGTACAGATTCCTTTCGGAAAAAAAATAATAATACATAAAAAAAACTAAAAATAAAAAATAAATAAACACAATCTAAGTGACATCTTGCAACGACCATAGGCGACGGGGAAAAGCATCACTCGCAAGACGTATATAAACGCGACCTTGATCAGACCACACTTTTATTACCGTATTTTTCACGCTCTAAGTTCAGAATGTCCTGTCTCTACTTGTTAAGTTTTCTGATACAAAACAGAGCGCACCACCTTCGACTTAAGCTTAAAAACTTTCTGGGCATTTCTTTCGACCTGAATTTGACTAGGACATGAGCTATGGCATCTTGACGAGCTGCAGAACTGTTTAGTTTAAATCCTCTCACTTCCACAATATAGCCATCAGATACTCCAGATATTTCCATTTTAATGCGAATCACACCCCCGATTACAGACTTTCAGTTACTACTTGGAGGCTGTTTGATACCGTTGAAATGAAGACTGTCTAGCCTTAAGTCCTGATCATACATATCTAGTTTCTGCTCTGCATTTTTAACTCTCTCCTCAAGAAATATTATTTGATAACGACCAAGACCAGACTGCCTTTCCATCATAAACACCAAAAAAAAGAAGAACAATAGGGAATTTTTTAAGACAGTGGGAAACAAATTAGAATGAATATTGTGGCCCTATGTCCAAGGGCCGTCCTCAGCAATACAAATAAGAAAAAACAACTTACGAGAGGATAAAATCAATAAAACTAAAATGAACAATTTTTCAAAACAGTCCCAGCATCCTTACCTCAGCGAAGTTCAACCAGGACTGAAAAATAAATTGTTATGAAACGAGGCAATTCAATGAAATGAAAGAAAATGATTTAAAAACAAGTTTTAATGCCAGCCTAGATTTTTTCGCTGCCGACCTTATAGGTCTATTTGTGACAGGTTCTGTCTTAATATCTATTGTTTTTTTAGAATATTTTGTAAGGTCATTTTTAATTAAATTTGTGTATAAAGCATTCAGTTAATATTCTCATAAATCCCTATTTAAGGAAATATTATTATTAATCTTAAGTCTGATTTCAATTGCTTCTCGAACTACTTGCTTTATGCCTAGATCATTGCTAATAGTGGTGGATTCTTCAAAAAGTATTTTGTGGCTAGGATTTTCGAAAACATGGCTACTTAAAGTAGAATCAAAAGAAACGGAAGTAATATTATTAGAATATTAATATTCTAATATTAATATTAATTAGAATATTCTTATTAAATATTATTAATATTATTCTAATTAAATATTAATGCTATTTAATAACTTAAAACTCACAGCCGTAAGTTGAATAAGACCTGTCTTCAAAGCCAAAGGGGTGTGTGACTATCCCCCGTTAACAGAATATAGTTGAGCGAGAAATGAATTTATACAATTCAGATCAAATCAGATACACTAATCCGCTCATATAGTTATATAAATTTAGTCACACTAAAATAGACCGGTTTTACTCACAGTTCATAAATAAATGTTTCAAACAGGCTAAATTGGATACTTAGGTCTACTTTTGCAGTATTAGCAGAGTTTTTAACTAGTTTTCTTAGTCATTTAAATTGTCAAAGGTGTTTTCTATAGGGTGTTGGCTTGTGAGATGTTTCAAACAGGCTAAATTGGATACTTAGGTCTACTTTTGCAGTATTAGCAGAGTTTTTAACTAGTTTTCTTATTCATTTAAATTGTCAAAGGTGTTTTTCTATAGGGTGTCGGCTTGTGAGATGCTTCAAACAGGCTAAATTGGCTACTTAGGTCTACTTTTGCAGTATTAGCAGAGTTTTTAACTAGTTTTCTTATTCATTTAAAATGTCAAGGTGTTTTCTATAGGGTGTTGGCTTGTGAGATGTTTCAAACAGGCTAAATTGGATACTTAGGTCTACTTTTGCAGTATTAGCAGAGTTTTTAACTAGTTTTCTTATTCATTTAAATTGTCAAAGGTGTTTTCTATAGGGTGTTGGCTTGTGAGATGTTTCAAACAGGCTAAATTGGATACTTAGGTCTACTTTTGCAGTATTAGCAGAGTTTTTAACTAGTTTTCTTATTCATTTAAATTGTCAAAGGTGTTTTTCTATAGGGTGTCGGCTTGTGAGATGCTTCAAACAGGCTAAATTGGCTACTTAGGTCTACTTTTGCAGTATTAGCAGAGTTTTTAACTAGTTTTCTTATTCATTTAAATTGTCAAAGGTGTTTTCTATAGGGTGTTGGCTTGTGAGATGTTTCAAACAGGCTAAATTGGATACTTGGTCTACTTTTGCAGTATTAGCAGAGTTTTTAACTAGTTTTCTTATTCATTTAAATTGTCAAAGGTGTTTTCTATAGGGTGTTGGCTTGTGAGATGTTTCAAACAGGCTAAATTGGATACTTAGGTCTACTTTTGCAGTATTAGCAGAGTTTTTAACTAGTTTTCTTATTCATTTAAATTGTCAAAGGTGTTTTCTATAGGGTGTTGGCTTGTGAGATGTTTCAAACAGGCTAAATTGGCTACTTAGGTCTACTTTTGCAGTATTAGCAGAGTTTTTAACTAGTTTTCTTATTCATTTAAATTGTCAAAGGTGTTTTCTATAGGGTGTTGGCTTGTGAGATGTTTCAAACAGGCTAAATTGGATACTTAAGTCTACTTTTGCAGTATTAGCAGAGTTTTTAACTAGTTTTCTTATTCATTTAAATTGTCAAAGGTGTTAAATTGTCAAAGAACAATAGGGAATTTTTTAAGACAGTGGGAAACAAATTAGAATGAATATTGTGGCCCTATGTCCAAGGGCCGTCCTCAGCAATACAAATAAGAAAAAACAACTTACGAGAGGATAAAATCAATAAAACTAAAATGAACAATTTTTCAAAACAGTCCCAGCATCCTTACCTCAGCGAAGTTCAACCAGGACTGAAAAATAAATTGTTATGAAACGAGGCAATTCAATGAAATGAAAGAAAATGATTTAAAAACAAGTTTTAATGCCAGCCTAGATTTTTTCGCTGCCGATCTTATAGGTCTATTTGTGACAGGTTCTGTCTTAATATCTATTGTTTTTTTAGAATATTTTGTAAGGTCATTTTTAATTAAATTTGTGTATAAAGCATTCAGTTAATATTCTCCTAAATCCCTATTTAAGGAAATATTATTATTAATCTTAAGTCTGATTTCAATTGCTTCTCGAACTACTTGCTTTATGCCTAGATCATTGCTAATAGTGGTGGATTCTTCAAAAAGTATTTTGTGGCTAGGATTTTCGAAAACATGGCTACTTAAAGTAGAATCAAAAGAAACGGAAGTAATATTATTAGAATATTAATATTCTAATATTAATATTAATTAGAATATTCTTATTAAATATTATTAATATTATTCTAATTAAATATTAATGCTATTTAATAACTTAAAACTCACAGCCGTAAGTTGAATAAGACCTGTCTTCAAAGCCAAAGGGGTGTGTAACTATCCCCTGTTAACAGAATATAGTTGAGCGAGAAATGAATTTATACAATTCAGATCAAATCAGATACACTAATCCGCTCATATAGTTATATAAATTTAGTCACACTAAAATAGACCGGTTTTACTCACAGTTCATAAATAAATGTTTCAAACAGGCTAAATTGGATACTTAGGTCTACTTTTGCAGTATTAGCAGAGTTTTTAACTAGTTTTCTTAGTCATTTAAATTGTCAAAGGTGTTTTCTATAGGGTGTTGGCTTGTGAGATGTTTCAAACAGGCTAAATTGGATACTTAGGTCTACTTTTGCAGTATTAGCAGAGTTTTTAACTAGTTTTCTTATTCATTTAAATTGTCAAAGGTGTTTTTCTATAGGGTGTCGGCTTGTGAGATGCTTCAAACAGGCTAAATTGGCTACTTAGGTCTACTTTTGCAGTATTAGCAGAGTTTTTAACTAGTTTTCTTATTCATTTAAAATGTCAAGGTGTTTTCTATAGGGTGTTGGCTTGTGAGATGTTTCAAACAGGCTAAATTGGATACTTAGGTCTACTTTTGCAGTATTAGCAGAGTTTTTAACTAGTTTTCTTATTCATTTAAATTGTCAAAGGTGTTTTCTATAGGGTGTTGGCTTGTGAGATGTTTCAAACAGGCTAAATTGGATACTTAGGTCTACTTTTGCAGTATTAGCAGAGTTTTTAACTAGTTTTCTTATTCATTTAAATTGTCAAAGGTGTTTTTCTATAGGGTGTCGGCTTGTGAGATGCTTCAAACAGGCTAAATTGGCTACTTAGGTCTACTTTTGCAGTATTAGCAGAGTTTTTAACTAGTTTTCTTATTCATTTAAATTGTCAAAGGTGTTTTCTATAGGGTGTTGGCTTGTGAGATGTTTCAAACAGGCTAAATTGGATACTTGGTCTACTTTTGCAGTATTAGCAGAGTTTTTAACTAGTTTTCTTATTCATTTAAATTGTCAAAGGTGTTTTCTATAGGGTGTTGGCTTGTGAGATGTTTCAAACAGGCTAAATTGGATACTTAGGTCTACTTTTGCAGTATTAGCAGAGTTTTTAACTAGTTTTCTTATTCATTTAAATTGTCAAAGGTGTTTTCTATAGGGTGTTGGCTTGTGAGATGTTTCAAACAGGCTAAATTGGCTACTTAGGTCTACTTTTGCAGTATTAGCAGAGTTTTTAACTAGTTTTCTTATTCATTTAAATTGTCAAAGGTGTTTTCTATAGGGTGTTGGCTTGTGAGATGTTTCAAACAGGCTAAATTGGATACTTAAGTCTACTTTTGCAGTATTAGCAGAGTTTTTAACTAGTTTTCTTATTCATTTAAATTGTCAAAGGTGTTTTCTATAGGGTGTTGGCTTGTGAGATGTTTCAAACAGGCTAAATTGGCTACTTAGGTCTACTTTTGCAGTATTAGCAGAGTTTTTAACTAGTTTTCTTATTCATTTAAATTATCAAAGGTGTTTTCTATAGGGTGTTGGCTTGTGAGATGTTTCAAACAGGCTAAATTGGATACTTAGGTCTACTTTTGCAGTATTAGCAGAGTTTTTAACTAGTTTTCTTATTCATTTAAATTGTCAAAGGTGTTTTTCTATAGGGTGTCGGCTTGTGAGATGCTTCAAACAGGCTAAATTGGCTACTTAGGTCTACTTTTGCAGTATTAGCAGAGTTTTTAACTAGTTTTCTTATTCATTTAAATTGTCAAAGGTGTTTTCTATAGGGTGTTGGCTTGTGAGATGTTTCAAACAGGCTAAATTGGATACTTAGGTCTACTTTTGCAGTATTAGCAGAGTTTTTAACTAGTTTTCTTATTCATTTAAATTGTCAAAGGTGTTTTTCTATAGGGTGTCGGCTTGTGAGATGCTTCAAACAGGCTAAATTGGCTACTTAGGTCTACTTTTGCAGTATTAGCAGAGTTTTTAACTAGTTTTCTTATTCATTTAAATTGTCAAAGGTGTTTTCTATAGGGTGTTGGCTTGTGAGATGTTTCAAACAGGCTAAATTGGATACTTAGGTCTACTTTTGCAGTATTAGCAGAGTCTCTAATAAGTTTTCTTCTTCATTTAAATTCTCAAAGGTGTTTTCTATAGGGTGTTGGCTTGTGAGATGTTTCAAACAGGCTAAATTGGCTACTTAGGTCTACTTTTGCAGTATCAGCAGAATTTCTAATAAGTTTCCTTATTCATTTAAATTATCAAAGGTGTTTTTTTATAGGGTGTTGGCTTGTGAGATGTTTCAGACAGGCTAAATTGGCTACTTAGGTCTACTTTTGTAGTACCAGCAGAATTTCTAATTCTGCACATACACTTCAAGTAAGAAAAATACTTATCTCTATAGTCAGAATTGCATCCTGAATCCAAAGTTATTGTGCATTTGCATCAGAAAGGAAATTTATATTCACCATATACAGACCTAGCCTATACCAATTCAGGGTATATATTTGCACGTTAGTGAGTATATGTGTATGTATGTGTATATGTATGTATGTGTATATGTATGTGTGTATGTATATGTATGTATATGTATATGTATATATATATATATATATATATATATATATATATATATATATATATATATATATATATATATATATATATATATATATATATGTATATATGTAAGCCCTATAGATAGGTAGAGTAGCTCCATAGGAGGCTTAGGCCAAGTAGGACCTTGTCCCAGTGGGGCCCATAATAGAAACTGGGAAACCCTCCCCTGGGGGTCATAATTTCAGGTGGAGGAGGAAGAAGGCCCCTCAAATGTACACTCAGCAGGGCCAACTGCCGTGTTCACGCGTCAGATGAGTTACAAACCTTCTCCCAGTAATGGGTTAAATTGCATGGTGAAGCAGAACACCATCGTGGGAGGATCCTCTATAGGAGGACAACTGCGGCAGGGCGTAAGATCCAGATTTATGGACAACGGCCTCTGTAAAGGGCTGCCTCGACCCTTTCGGGGTACCTGCAAGACTGGGAAACTTGCGGTCAATTTTTCCCACTTGAGGAGTGGCGCCCCTCGAGGAAATTATAGCCTAGTAAACAACACAGCACTCGTACGGGATTCTGATTATTGGATAATTTTCTGGGCTTGGTTTGTTTTGATGGGCGTTTTCGGGCTGAAAAACCTCTTCCTAGCTAATTTATCTACTATGGGCTGCCTTCCCCGTAGTAGCATAATATTTGTAGGCATGAATATATAATGAGTCGGAGGTAATAGGCTTTGGACTGTCTGTGCAGGATTTCGACTCTTGTTGATAGAAGAGCATCGCCAAGTGCTGAAAACCATGTTGTGACCAAGATGGGCCCAGGATTGCACAAAGCCTCCAACTTACTGGAGGTCCCAGGGACTTCTTGCTGTCCGGTTCTAAGCCGGCTTAAGCGCTTCGGTGTAGACTTGAGAAGATATGTTGGTCCCCATCCTGCACTGGTATCCGGGATCACTGCTTTTCTTGAGGCCAAAATAATTTCAAAGATTTAAAGAACATGAAAATTGGAACTTGGAATGTTACGACGTTAAAAAATGACTATCGCATCGACATTTTGACTGACGAATTCAGACGGTTTGAACTGGATTTATTAGGAGTTTCAGAAACTCATATCCCAGGGGTAGGAAGCATGAAATTATGTGACATAGAATTTGTTTACTCAGGAAGGAAGGATGGGGTACATAGACAGGGAGTAGGGCTCATGATGAATAAGGAAGCTGCTAAGTCTTGTTTAGGCTGGGAAGGTATTAATAATAGAATACTAATTGCTCATTTTATGACTAAAAAGTTTAGGGTATCAGTTATAGTAGTATATGCCCCCATTGAACCAACCGATGGAGATACTAGTGACTCAGATGAATTTTACTTACAGTTACAGGAGCAAATAGACAGGGTACCAGGTAGAAATATGGTGTTTTTGCTAGGAGATTTTAATGCCCAGGTTGGTAGAAATAGGGACAGATGGTATCCTAGCCTAGGTAATTTTGGTGTAGGAAAAGAAAACAGTAATGGCTATAGGCTTTTGCAATTTTGTAGGTATAACAACCTAGTTATAACCAATACGGTGTTTGGTCACAAAATGGCCCATAAGTTGACATGGTATTCACGTGATGGTAAGACAGCAAACCTTATTGATTATGTTATTGTAAACAGAAGACTAGCAGGATCAATACAAGATACTAGGGTGTATAGGAGTGCCGTTATTGATGTTAAAAGTAAAGATCACCATCTAGTAGTGTCTAAGGTTAATTTAAAGCTGAAATTTCGGAAGAGTAACTCCCTCCCGGAAAGTTATGATGTTGGTAGACTTCAGGATGAAAATTTGAGAAAAAAATTCCAGGAACAGTTGAGTACTAAACTTGAGGGTTTAAAATTTGACAATGTGGAAGATGGATGGAATAATTTCAGAAAAACAATTTGTGAAGTTGCTGATGGTGTCCTAGGGAAGAGTGCTAAGACAGCAACTAGGAATATTAGTGAAAAAGCTTTAGGTTTAATAGAGAGTAGAAGGGGTTTGTATAAGAATTATCTGAGCGATAGGTCGTATGAAAACAAAAGGAATGTAAAGAAAGTGGAGAAAGCATTAAAATATGAACTAAGGAGATGTGAAATGGAGGCGATGGATAAAATTGCTGAGGATCTGGAAGATGCGGCTAGACGGCATAATAGTAAAATATTATACTGGCATGTTAATAAATTGAAAGGGAGTAGCCGATCCGGACTAGTCCCAGTTAAAGATAGAAATGGGGTCACAATTAGTGATAAGGAAAAAGTTAAAGAAAGATGGGTGGAACATTTTGAGAATGTGCTAAACCGAGATACAGTTGCAGGAAAAGATTTAGATGAAAATGAAAAAGTTTGTGATACGTTGGATGTGAAGGAAGATTTGTTTAGTGAGGAAGAATTAGCGACAGTACTAGAAGGATTAAAAAATAATAAGGCCCCAGGTGCTGATAGTATGATTAATGAGTTCCTTAAATATGGTGGCTCTGAGGTTAGGAATAAGCTACTGAAGATTATGAACATGATTTTTGAAAAAGGGGAAGTACCCAATGATTTTAGGAAAACCTTAATTAAACCACTGTATAAGAAAGGTGACAAGAGTGAATGTCGGAATTATCGAGGCATTAGTCTGGTCTCTGTAGGTAGCAAATTACTGAGTAATATGATACTTTTTAGACTGAGACATGCGGTAGACAAAGTTTTAAGGGAAGAACAATGCGGTTTTAGAAAAGGTAGAGGATGTGTCGACCATGTTTTCACTCTTAGGTTAATAATTGAGAAGTCCCTTCGTTGTCAAACACCTTTGGTCCTTAGTTTTATCGATTATGAGCAAGCTTTCGATTCTGTTGATAGAACAGCGTTAACAAAGGTCTTATCGTTATATGGTATACCAGAAAAATACATTAAAGTGATTTGCGCTATGTACGAGAATAATACTGCTGCGGTTAAGGTAGGAAATGAGGTTAGCAACTGGTTTTGTATTAAATCAGGAGTTAAGCAGGGTTGTGTTCTATCCCCCTTTATATGGATCATTTTGATGGACTTCGTCTTAAGGAGCACAGGAAAGGCAATTGGAGACCATGGAATCAAATGGGGAGGAAGAACGCTCCTGGACTTAGATTATGCTGATGATTTAAGCATATTAGATGAAAGTGTGAGCAAAATGAATGAATTTTTAGAGGTTTTACGAGTTCAGGGTGCTAAAATAGGCTTGAAAATTAATGTTAAGAAGACTAAGTCACTAAGGTTAGGAATAAGTGAAGATGAACAGGTGACCTTAGGTAACGAAAAGATTGATCAGGTTGGGAGCTTCAGTTACCTTGGTAGTATTATTAGTAAAGATGGTGGGAGCAGTGAAAGATGTTAAAAGTAGAATAGCTAAAGCTCAAGGTGTTTTTTCACAGTTAAAAAAAGTTTGGAAGAATAGAAAGATAAGCCTACAAACCAAGATTAGAATATTGGAAGCTACAGTGATGACAGTGGTCAAATATGGCTCTGAAGCATGGACACTCCGAAAAGCAGATGAAAATTTACTAGATGTTTTCCAGAGAAATTGCCTACGGATTGTTCTGGGTACCCGGCTGACTGACCGTATTTCAAACAGTAGGTTGTACGAAAAGTGTGGTTCAATCCCGCTTTCTGGGGCTATAATGAAAGAAAGGTTGAGATGGCTAGGCCACGTTCTACGGATGAAGGATGACAGATTACCGAAGATTGTCCTTTTTGGCCAACCGTCTGGGGCTACACGGAAAGCAGGTCGTCCTTGTCTGGGTTGGGAGGATGTCATAAATAAGGATTTAAAGGAAATGGGAACTTCCTGGGAGGGTGTAAAGAGGGAGGCTTTAAATAGATTAGGTTGGAGGAGGAGCGTGCGTAGCTGTGTTGGCCTCAGGCGGCTTGGTGCTGCAGTGAGTTATTAGTAGTAGTAGTAGTAGTAGTCATAAATATCCAATTCAAACCAAATCCTTTTACTTTGAACTCTAAATCAATATAATCCAGTTATTTGAGATGTTCTCACTTTGAAAGCTAGTTCAGTACTGAACCGGGCTTGGTGAGAGAAACTAATGTTTTTTCCTTAATTTTCCTTTAGGGTTGGTATTCTTTTAGCCAGCGCGTCCTAAATTATTTGCTTGTTCATTTGGCTCATCCTGGCCAAAAAACTTACGGCTGTGAGTTTTAAACCGATTAGGAACGTAAATTTCTTACCCGGTTTACACCCCTCTCCCCTGATAAAAAAATTTGCCATCGTTTTGCCATAGAAAACGACACTGGAAAGTTCTGACTTATTGGACTCCCAGGTTCAAACATACCACCGACCTTTTCCACAACAAAGGCCATCTCTACGCAATTGGCAAAATGTACAGTCTACGGCACTTGCCCCAGAGGTTAAGGGGGATCATGCCATCCCTGCGGGCATACTAATTGGACCGTTTGACTATTCTAAACAAAATTCTTCTCTCAAAATTTGGATCAATTGTCATCGGAGATTGCAAAAAATGTATAGCAAAAATAGCAAACAATAGCATAAGAAGAAGCTGTTTGTTCACCCAATCCTTTTCAACTCTGAGGAAGTGCGCTAGAGCTTTCAATTTCCCATCAAATGAGCCTGCTCCTAGGTTTTTACGGTCAACCTGTCCATACGAAATAGCGGGGATAAAAAGAAAAAAGGTATCTTTTCAGATGCGAATAACCATAGCGGATACAATAATGTATCTCAAATTACTAAAACAATTGACGTCCCTGAGACACTGAAGGAGCTTATAGACCAAAGAATAAAATTAACTCAGTGAATAAAAACAAAAGGGAGAATAGATCGTAAAGATTTAGAATTCTACAAAAGGCACAAGGTTACAAAATTGACCAGACCCTCGTTACCACTTCCTTGATTAATACAGACAATTTTTAAATCCGGCTTCTTTGACGGCTTTAAAAGTGTTCCGGATGGACTCAGTAAAAAAGATACCTCAAAGAGTAGCTATACTTGAAAAATAAACAAAAGGTACTTACTATTTTGCGAGTATCCTTGAAACCTCTAAGAATAATTCACCAACTGTAGCTAGCTCATCTTGTGACCATTCGTTGTCAGGTCTTCTTAATGCTAAAACCAGTTTCTTTTATCAAATACATAGTCAAACCTTTTCACAAGGGATTAGAAGGCCCTTTACCTTAAAAAGTGTCCAAGGATCCTTCTCCTGTAAAGTTTCACCAGAAATTGTTTAATATAAGATAAGAATTGAGGTTCGGACACTGTGAAGATGTTTGAAACTGAACTAAACCTCCCACAGTTAGAACCAATGGTCCGTGGGGGCCCATAAGGGAAGGGGCAGGGGGTGTCAGCCCCCCTAGCTGAGTGAAGCTGCTTTATATTTTTATATTTAAGATTTGGAATTTCCATTATACAGCATTGGAAGTACCGATTAGACCAGGTAAGCCCTCCCTAAATTCAGCGTATGGGTGCCCATGCAACGGTCCCATGAAAATCTGATAAGTTCCGGTAAATAAATGAAATTTTCTCTTCAAGTTAGTTATAGTTCACTGGGCTTTGGGGAAATGCCAGTCCACAACCATGACCAACTATGCAATCCTATTTGTTCTACTCGCAAGTAAATCTTAGAAACTTAAATGTTGAGTAACTGGTTTGCATACAAAATTCCAATTATGATCTAAAGTTCATTTTACCAGTGTTGGCACGTTTTCAGAAAGGTGAAGCTGTAGGTGGCACATGGGCCGATTATTCTTTTTCATATAACATCATACTCAAATCATCTGAAAAGCTACTGGTATTAGAATCCAAATTGAAAACAGTTGAAAATAATAATCGAAACGTTTTATGACTTACTTCACGATCGTCAATGCAGAACTACCCACTGTGAATTTGCTACAAAAGTTTGGGTCGAGGGAGGGTCTTAACATGGGGAGGAATATCGTAAAATGTACCTCGCAGGTGATGTACTGACGCTGTTGGATAGTGTCTGTAAAAACGCAGAAATCTATCAGGAATTTGGATTGGATTTGGGGTTTATTTTTCAACTCTTCATCTCTTGATGGATTTAATTCTTAAAATCCGTAACGAAAAAATAGGTCTGATCACTGACGTGGATCAGCACTTATTCTTAGATAGATCCATGCGGGAAGGGTATGTTTTCCACGGGGATTGTGTTCTGGAAACCGGTCTGACTGGGCAACGAACCGGTGAAAACTCGAACGCGGTTTTTCTGGATATGAACTGCCTATAGGAAATGTCTCACAACTTTTTGCCGTGTGGGAATTACAAATGGCTGGAGAATCCTTGTGATCCAAGTTCCCCAATATTGCCACTGCTGAAGAGAAGGGACCATAAGGATGGTTTTTCCAAGTTGATGGTGTAATACTAGTGGAACTTCATGACTCTGAAAAGGATTTGCTTTCTCGTGCATAAACAAACCGTGTCTATGCATTCACTGAATCCACATAATATTTCTCTGGTAGAGAATGAGGGTATGCACTGGACACCTTCAAAACAAAAGCTTATTGCCGACCTTTTTCCGAAACAGAATATTGTTTAAGAACGTACACCACGTTCTTTTGCAGCGGATACTGGCCAACGGTTTCAAGGTCACAAACATTCATAGAGGCCACCAATTCGATCAGAAGCCGTACATGAAGACGTTCACTGACACCTTTGTCAGTAAGTGCTCTGAGAAAAAAAGAAGTTTGAAAAAAAATATTTAAGTTCATTTTCAATTCAGCCTGAGGTAAGATGCACGAAAATTCACGCCATAGGGGTTGTTGTGATGTTTTAACCGACCCAACAGAATGTGCCCAAATCATTGCCGATCCGACTTTCATATTGTTAACATATACTCCAATAGGGTCCTATTGCATAGCAAAAAAGGAGTGTAATTTTAAATAAAAATATTACCGCTGGCAGTGCCATTTTATAAATAAAAAAAAACTTATGTTGGAATTTTATTACAATATGTTTAAGCTCTAATCAACGAGGAAGGGGCAAGTTCAAATGCATCACAGATACACTGATTCACTCCTGTTAAAAGTTAAAACAGACAATCTTTTGCATGATTTGGAAATGGTGAGTACATTAGCTGTCGAGCGGACTATACCAATTAGGGTGAGTCCAATTATCCGGAGCTAGTGAAGCGCCAGGCTCCAAATAAGTTATCATTTTTAAAATCCGAGACGGGGAGGGACTTTATACCCCATGGTGTTGTTGCAGGTCCAAAGATGTACTGTGTGCAAACGCACAAAGAGGATATTGAAAAGTCTGCAAAGGGAAGCCTACAAACTAAGTCAAGCAAAATTTTTATATCAGTGTTTATAGAAACTGTGTAGAAAATTATTTAGTTCCAGGAATGAATATCATTGCCATTCGCTCTTTCAAATTTAAAAACTACATAGTTAGAGTTGAGAAAAACACTATGACAGTTATTTCACTGTAATTTTTATTTATATTTTCGGTGCTGTAATAACTGGAAAAGCAAATATTTGTTATATAATTCATTTTCAGTGAAACACCGACGACGCAGTAGGCTTTAGACTTTTACAGTTAGGAAAGGGGGCAGAAGCCAAACTCTTGTTCATAGTTAAACTATATATGTCTTAAACAGTCTGGGAAAGAACTAAAACAATTCAATTATTTTAGTGCGTTATGTATGTTTATTCGCTATGATTAGTTATTTAAGTTCTGCTCGTTTTGGGTTTTATTTATTCTTTAATAGTAAAAGATTTTTTTCGTTTTAAGCTCCATTTGTTTATTAGATTTCAGTTTTACTCGTTTTACGATTAATTTATTCATTTTTAGTAGCACCTGTTGCATATTTCTTTGCTATAATTGTTTATTGAATTTCTGCTGGTTTTGGGGTTTTATTTATTCTTTAATAGGAATTGATTTTTTTTTTTCGTTTTGAGCTTGATTTGCATATTAGATTTCAGTTTTACTCGTTTTAGGATTTATTTATTCATTTATATTAGTAACTGTTGTATATTTGTTTGCTAGGATTATTTATTTGGTTTCTGTTGGTTTTGAGTTTCATTTATCCTTAAACAGTAATTTTTGGTCGTTTGGAGTTGGAATTCTAATAAGTTTTTGTATGTGTTGATCTTAAGTTTGTTATGGCCTTTACGTTTTTTTTAAACTTCTTTTCGGAAAATTATTTTCAATTATATCACAGGGCCAAACTTTTAGTCAAAATTAATGTACCTATGAAAAGCCAAGATTCTATTCTATTTAAAACTTTTATTTTCAGCGGAAACTATAAGAAACTTGAAGCAAATAGTAAGAAGTATGTTAATTTACTAAAAAAAAAATCAAAACTCCGTGGGACCGTTGATTCGAATTGTTCTGATGTTTGGTAAAATTTCTATAATCTTCACGTCCACCGATCAAAAAAGAGCCAGACCATGTAGTTTCATTCTTAAAATAATTATGGAACATGTTGATTATATTCGCAACCCTATTCTGCAAAGCTCCAATTAAATTGAAGGAAAAAAAGGAGAATGACATTAAAACCTATAACAGGTAGAAAAAAATTGTCTAATAATTGAAAGTAAATAAATAAATAAGAGAAAACTAATACGAACTGAAGTGTCATTTGGGTCACGTGTGGGCCTTGTCATCTCCATCTGTTGGTTCTAGCAATCTGAGGAAAATTACAATTTTAAAATTTTTATCCGGTACTCCATGAGACTATGGGGGTGTCTGAAAGTAAATATGACACGAGGGGACACTTCCATCGCTTTTGACCTTTAAAGAAAGCAATAAAACTCTTAATTTCAGATTGAATTATTCCCCTCTCAAGTTTGTACGAGCATCTTTTCCGCACGAGGTGGCCGGAGAAAAAGTGCTGTACATTGGAAACACTTCGCTGTTTACTATTTCAACGATGGTTGTTTCTTAGCCGCTTCTAACATATTGCATACATACCGTTTTGATAACTTGGTTGCACAGCGTTTTTTCATGTAATTTAATTTCCTGCTCTGAATTCCATGAAGGTTTTAACGTGATACCCTTAGCCGTCCTTGAGATTTTGCGGACAAGCCATTTTGACAAACTTCAAGCGCATTGTATATTTTGAATTATTTCAAAATCTCCCTCAACATTCCCTACAATTATCAAATTGTGCCACTTGAATGTTATCTCAAATATTCTTAGGCTCATAGCTTTTGATGGGTGACATTATTCTTAAAGAACTTTAAACTTGCATTATTAACATCAACTATTATTCTTGTTAGCAGAATCATGATGATTAAAAGAGAACCCGCCTTCATTTTGCTTCAACGACTATAAGGGGTGACTCGGCCAAATAGTAAACTAAACTTTAAAAAACGGATAAGCTCCAATTCAAAGCTATTCTAATTCGATTACAATCGACACATGAAAAGCTTCTTATGCTGATTCCAAACATATGAAATTTATTAAGTTTAATGTTACTCGTAAAAAGCTATAAGATTGAGAAAATTTCACTGAATTTTGAAAAAGAGATAAAAAGATCCCAAACAGTCAAGTGATCGCAATTAAAGTCACACCATCAGATTTAGCATATCAAAGGACGCTGTTGTGGCGGTTTCAAGCTCCTATCGACAAAAATGGGGTATTTTGTATTTTTTGCCAGATAAAAGACCATAGATGCGTGTTTACTTATTGATTTTTTTTTTCAGGGGAGATCGTATCGGAGATCGGAGCAGAGCTCATTCAAACGAAAATCAAACGTTCTGGTGTCGTTTTACCAGAAAAATTGAGAACAACTATCCTCCCTCCTATGCTCTTTTCCTCCCCAAAGTCATCGATCTGAATTTAGATATAGCCATTTGATTTAGCATAGTTGATAGTCAATAAGTACGTCCTTGGGGATGACAAGACCCCCCATAGTCCCTTTCGAAAGGTCTATAAGTTACATAATATGTCTATTGTTCACATATATTATTTGCAATTGAGAAATATACGAATTTTACGGGGGGGGGGTTCTGCAGGTAGGAAAGTTGCAAGAACGAAATTTCCATGGGAAATTTTACACGGGGAGAGGGAAATTTTCTGGCATGATTTAAAAACCGTGATAAATTAAATAAAAAATTGTTTTCTTAACTGAAAATAAGTGGCAACATTAAAAGATAAAACGAACTGAAATTTTTCCATTTATAAAGGGGGGGGCTGTCCCTGCATCAATCCTCGCTCTTTACTCTAAAGTTTGATTTTTTGTCACCATTCTTTAAGAGAGCCAACTCAAACACGAGGGTCATTGAATTTGGATAAGAAATATTTTTTAAAAGCATTAAGACTGCAGCGTAAAGACGGTTGAGGTGGCGATAGCCCCCTCCCTCATATAGGGAATAATTTCTGTTCGTTTTAAATTTTGATGCTACTCCTTACTGTCAGTTGAAAAAAACCTGTATTTTTACTTAATTAAAGCTTAAAACGTAAAATTTGTCTTTTTTAAGATAAACTAAGACTACCACTTGCGTGACTATTGATGATGATGATGAAAAGGAAAACTATAAGGAATACCTTTGCATAGTGTTTCTGAATTATAGTATTCACAATTTAAAGGGACTCTGTAACTAAATACACAAAAAATCTTACGTGTGTATTCAATTGCAATCTTCAATGCTTTATTAACTGCTCCATATGTTATACATGTTCCAGGGCCATGAAAATTCACCCTAAAAGAAAATAAAAAATCAAAGAAATATAAATCTAAGCCACAAGCCTCTGAAATATAATGAATTTTTATGGGATCCTCAGCTTTCCCAATCTACTGGCATAGGTTATAACAAATTAAACTAACAATTAATTAAAAAGTACTAAATAAAAGCAATTTGCAGAAAAAAAGCATAACAGAACCAGAAATCATAAGGAAAAAGCAGAGGGAAAATGAAGAAACACCGATTTTTTTTATTGTGTTCAGAATTTTCTTTTGTGAGTGACAAATGGATGTCCTTGCGCAAGAGCTTCCTTAGCACAGGTAGAAGACAAGTAATTTTTTCCATTGTCTTAACACGAATTTTATATGTATTTGATTTCTATAAAAGCCCGTGCCCCAAAGTTAAAATGTTTTCAAAGTTACAACACATATTATCTATTAGGTTTTACCAGAAATCTCATTCCTAACAATATACATGGACCAAAATGCTCCTCAATTACATTGGCTATCCATCAAAACAAGCCCGCCTGTTGTAGTATGGGATATCAATGGCCGGATGGGACGCCTGAGGCTCAAAAGATTTCTTGTGGATACGAGCACTATACGTCATACGCATATTACAGCCGGCATATATTACCTTGACTCCAACAAGAACATAATTTGCATATTCAAACGGGGACATATTTTTCATACTCAGCTATAGTGTGGACACAAAGAACTTCAAATACATGTTCAGTTTACATAATATTTTTGTATAAAAGGGCCTTGAGAATGAAAGATTAATAACAGTATTGAATTTGATACAAATGAGATAACAAATTGAAAATGTGCCTTTTACTTCTAATGTGACTACTTTCGGATTTTTTAACATATGTTTAACGAGGAGGATGGGCCATCATAATTTTTTTATTATCAAAATGTATTTATAAACCGTTTATAGCTACTAAATTTCATAGTCTAACAGATTTATAAACTTTACCTATAATTTCTCCTTTAAGGAATATGTGTTTTTTAAACAAATTTTCAATTTTTTCATAGCAAAAACTATATAAATCCACTTTTTTAGTTGATTGTTCAATAAAAAATCTTGAACCAAGCTTTTACCAAAGCTAGCTCTGAGCACTTAGCCCTTATCAAAACGACAAATAAAGGAATTATAATTTTGAATGTTAGTCTGAATAAATCTCAGGCATTTATTATCGAATGCCCGTAGTCGTTTTTCTAGTTGCGCAGTGATGCTCCAAGTTTAACAACTATATGTGAGGACGGAGAGGACATTGCTATTATAAATTCTGAGCTCTAGCTTCTGGGAATATTTTTTCTTTCCCCAAACATTTCTAAGACAATTGAAGGCAGAGCCAGCCAATGCTATTCGGCACATAATTTCTCTTTCAGGATGGGCATCTTCCGTAAAAATGCGGCCGAGATATTTGAACTTTCTTCAGCTAAGTCAGGAATGACCACATTTTATTGGCAGGATGTTAGAGAAGGAGGCGAAGTTGGCGAGGACTTCGATGGAGGAGCTTTGGACGAAGGCTCAGGATAGGTCGTCGTGGTGAACCACTGTTGCTGCCTTATGCACTTTCAGGCGTGGAAGGACCTAAGTCTGAGTAAGTAAGTAAAAATAGAGCCTTTCAGTTTAATTATTCAATGGAACAGTACAATATCTACATAAGTTCTCCCATTGACAATGAGAAGGCTATTATCAGTGATTATATGAGAGATGTTCTTGGTTTTAAACAAAATATAATCAATGGTAAAAGTGCTGGAAGCACAAGTAGCAAGGATTGTGATATTTTTACCGAATATTCCATGGCTTCTCCCCGGACGGTTGTGTATTTCTTTAAATATCTAGAGTTTCTCTAAACTTCCTTCGTTGAAATATCAAAAGTTGACAATTGCAACGTTTCTCTCCTACATATTAAACTAAAAACCATTCAAGATCACATTCATCATCACAGTATATAGAATCTTCAATGTATATCTGTAAACAGTTCTCATTTGGAACTCTGTCAGTTAACATTAAGAACTGAATTAGGTGGTCGTTTAGTAATAATAAAAGATTTGACTGTGATTACATGTTATTTACGAACCATTCACTATTATATTTCAACTTCTGCAATTTTATATTTCGTTTTCCGATGTCGTGACTATACTTACAAAGAATTTCTCAATATTTACGTTGACAACCCTCACCTTGATGACCTTCTAGTGGAATATACACTTTCATATGTGTAATATTGACTTTAGTGCCCTCCGAATAAAATATCCTAAAACTTTTTGTAAATTTGTTTATTAATAGAATTGTATATACATAAAATGTTTTTTTCTTTTATTTAGATCTCTTCCTCTGCGTATACGACCGTTGTGCCACTTAAAACCAATTCATCATTATAGGTTGACATCTGCACTATTATGTTTTGTTTTTCGATGTTGTGGTTATACTTACAATGAATTTCTCAACATTTACGTAAACAACCCTCACCTGAATGACTTTTTAGTGGAGAATCCACTATCATACCTGTATAATATCATACCATATCAAAATACATCAATTTATATTATATCAAAATAAATTCAAATCCATCAGTTTAGTTTTCTGCGTTTCCAGTACACAAATCAATTTTATTCTGATCACTGAACTTAACCACTCTTCCAGATTGGGTTTTATTCAGCATATCACCTTTGCTAGTAAAAACATTACGTAGGTCAAGATTTGACTTTGCATATGAAAGAAGCTGTAAGCGTGGTTTTGTAAGCGTCGCAAAAAGTAGTATCCCAGATCCTTTCAAATCCTTCTTTTGTCTGAGAAGCAGTTTACGAAATTGTTAGTTGCGAAATTTTAGAACTGGGTTTGGCAGATGCTTTGCCAGTTCTTATTGCTGAAACAGCATCAGACTGAGTAATTGGTATGCGAAGAAATTTCTCAGCAAAAAGTGACATGAATCGACTTCCAGTGTTTACAATGGGGGGCATCTTTTTTCAACCCACATACAATAATTTGGTTGCTCAAAGCCTGTTGTTCAAAGCGATTATTTAATCTTGCCGAGTTGGACTGGAGAGGCCTGAAAAACCTTTTAAGGTCCTTCATGGATAACTCCAAGGTAATCTAAGAAGATTCAATAGAAAATATGCATTTGTTATAGTATTTCAAGATTTTTATGCACTAGATTACTAAGATCTAAATTGAGGGCAGTATACACATCCTACATGATTGCATCCAGCTTATCTGAAGAAATCATGCTGCATGATGCTACAAGACAGCCTGTTCATCTTTCATTTTCACTGCCTCATCTACCTAGGTAGAGATCTTAGCCAATATGAGGTCATTAAGTAAACCTTTTATTGTAGATTTAAAATTGTCAGAAAGCTAGCCTTTTATGTTTGGTTTTCCATCAGTTGAAGTGTAGACCTGAGTCTTCCTCCCAAAACAATTTAAATCCATGACGATACTAATCTCTTAGAAATAAACTAATATCTCGTTTAGGGTTGTTTCCAATCATACCAGAATAGATATTCGTTTCAATAAAGGAGTTACAGTCTTTAGTTTGTAATGCATATCCTCTATGCATTTAAAGCGGATTGCATAATCTACACTTTTCATCCTAATCGTCAGCAATTGTACACTCCTCAAAAGATGACCAGCTGCCCAATGTACACAAGCATAGTAGACATGTATAGAACATTCTTCAACTTTTGACTCTCTCACTACCAAATATAAACTTACTTGCGATTGATGAAGGTGGTTTTCTTTTCTAGTTCTAGAGTGGAGGAGTAACCGTGTGATCACGCTTCAAATCAATTAAATTCGTCGGGAAATTTTTTTAAATTGTCGACTTATTAGTTTTTCTCATGAAAAAATATAAACTGAAAAATCATTTGAATGGTTTTAAATCATCAATGAATTTCTAGGTAGTGTCCGAATGCAAGTCCACAATCTCATTTTGTTTTATTTCAATCAGTATTCCAAAAAAATGAGTAAATGCGTTTGGGCCACGACTCATAAGCACCATACAATAATTCAAACTTGGAGATTCATTTTTTATATTATCGTCAAGCATTTTCCGGGTCAACATTTTCATTTGCACTTATAACTTTTGAAATTGTTCATTTAGATTCAAACATTTTTCCCAAATCCCAAGACTCTGCATGATTTTATTTTCATAAATCGATCAATTTTGTCAAATCTTAACTCTCTAATAGCTGATTAAAGACTAACTAACAACAAAGACTAATTAACAAAGACTAGCCAACAAATCCAAAGATTTTTTCTACTTCGATTATCCTTAGAGAGAGAGAAGAGAGATAACCTACTAAAAATATATCTAGCAAGGAAAAAAAACTAGATTTAGAAACATTATTATTTCATCATTACAATAGCACATATATCACTCATTTTTGACATACTGATTCCAGCTATTATGCTCAGTATATTTCACTATTGCATCCAAAGCATTTTAAAGTCTGTGTATATACATTATATTAAGTTTTGCTGCAAAACATAACTGCTCTAACAATTTCAATTTGCTCAATTATATCACATGTCTCGCAAACATCTCATCTCATTCAAGGCTTAGTAAACTTTCTCTTGTAATTTCTACTGCTACGTTTCGTACTATTGTCCTTGTATCTTTGCTGCTGCCGACTCCACTATCAACTTCCAATAGTGTAAATAAGCCACTCATTATTTGCTAGTATGTCTTGTCAAATAAAAACTTGATGAAAAATATATATTCAAGCTGTTGTCTCCCTGAATTCTACTTTTATACTAATATAAAATACATTTAAAATCCTGCTTTATATTGGATCTGGTTGCTAGGGTCTCACGGGTATGTGTAAATTATGCACTAACAGGAATATGCAAATGAGGTATGCCACTCGTATTCATAGAATGTCCGGTTGTTAGGGAAGCAACCAGACATACCAACTTGCATAAAAGCCTGATTCGGCCTACTTACCCTTCACCTAGTAGTGTCAAGTCGGAATAATCTACCAGACTTGACTTCCCATCATTGTCCAAATGTAATGCGCAGCTATCTGTGTATGCACTCCGTGTTGTTTTTTTGGATCCTGGCTTTTTCACCACGTCAAATGTGGCAACTCCAACAAAATAAAAGACCGCAGTAAAGATGATTACGGATCTGGAATGAATTTAATGTATCAGGGGTTTAATATTATAACGAGAAAACTATGAGAGATATTAATTTTTTTTAAACAAAAGTTTTTCTGTGGGAAGTAATGTACGAAGTTAAAACTTAAAATAAACAAAATTATTGCTTCACAGTCTATCTAGAATATATGGATAAGACTAGTGAAAATAAATCATCTGATGATTTTTTAAAAATAATCTTTGCCCGTTCTTAATTCAAATTTAATGTAGAAACAACGCTACCGTGATCTCTTTTATTTTTTTCGGGGGAAGGGGCAGGCACCTTCATACATGGAGTTTCTGTTCGGACTAAGTAAGTCGCTCCTTTTTTCCGGTTGAATTTTTTCTTTTTTAACTTGTGACAATATTTTTATTAATGCCAGGCAATCCCCCTCCCTTCTCGTGTAAAATTTTTCATGAAACGTTCCCCCAGAAACTTTTCTTTCCGTGGAAAATCCTCCCCCCCCCCCTGGCAGAGAGTCCACCTCCAAAAATATACGAAAGTTTCCCAATAACTAATACTAGGCTATATGCGAATAATGGGCAAATTGAGTAACTTGCAACTCTTTCTTTGGAGACTATAGGAACCAAAAGAAACAATGAATTTATTTTCTGGCACTTTTAAAAAGCTTCTTATTGTTCTGATAAAACGACCCTTGTGTTTCAGGGGTCGTTATTAAAGATTGGGACAACATTCAAACTTTAGCGTAAATAGTGAGGTGCTGAGGAGGGGGCAACTCCCCTCATACACGTAATAATTTTTGTTCCTTTTAAGTTTTTATGTTACTCTTTACTTTAAGTCGAAAAAACTTGTTTTTATTTAATTTTTGATCGTTTTTTAGATAATGCTGCGAAATCCGGCTCCACTTCCATGGAACCCCACCCCTCCCCCACGGAAAGATCCGTTCTTTTGGTTCTTTTAATATCTTCTTATTGTTCTAGTAAAACGACACTTGTGTTTCAGGAATCTTTATTAAAGAATTGGGACATTCACGTAATAAGACATTCACGTAATAATTTTTGTTCGTTTTAAGTTTGAATGTTGCTCCTTACTTGAAGTTGAATAACTTGTTATTTTTTATTTTATTTGTGACCATTTTTTATATAATGCCGGAAACCCGGCTCCATCTGCACGGAAAAATCCCCCCCCCCAACCACCACGGATAGATCCCCTAGACAATTCAATCCTGTAAGAAATTTGCCCCGGATAATTAACCTTGACATCTCCACGCGCAAAATTGAGTCAGCAAAGAGAAAGTAAGACAAATAAAAAGAATTTCGTACAGAAATTCTTGCACATTCCCCAGGTTTAAAATTTCCCTGAAAAAGTCATGTCCAGTAACTTTTCTCTCCTTGGAAAACTCTCCCCGTGGAAAATCACCCCAGCTGAAATTTCAGCCCCTACCCACCCAACAAAAGTATGTACACTTCCCAACAACCAACATCATACGTACACAATGGGCACATTTTATAACTTAAAGACCTTTCCTTAGGGGCTGTGGGGGATCATTTTATCTCCAAAAGCAGTTTTGGATCTTTTAACTATGTTGAACAAAGTGCCTATCTGAAAATTTTGATTGTATGATTTTAGAAAAGGGCATGGGAGGGGGGCTAGTTGCCCTCCAAACTTTTTGTCACTTCCA